>NW_016804647.1:696089-710697 GCF_001698545.2 Rhinopithecus bieti
AAAAAAAAAAAAAAAAATGGGAGGCCAAAGTTAGGGCATAGACTTTTGTTAGTTTCCTTTTTGCTTGTTTGTTTCTGCAGTGTGAAGTTGTTATCAGGTTAAAATCATGGGTTATAAGATAGTATTTGCAAGTCTCATGGTAATCTCAAACCAAAAACCATACAATAGACACACAAAAAATAAAAGCAAGCAACTAAATCATATCACAAGAGAAAATTACCTTCCCTAGAGGAACACAGAAAGGAATGAAAGAAAAAAGAGAAAATCGCAAAATGATGAGAAAACAAATAACAAAATAGCAGGAGTAAATTCTTACTTATCAATAATAACGTTGAGTATAAATGGACTAAACCCTCCAATCAAAAGATGTAGACTGGCTTAATGGATGAAAAGACAAGACCCATTGATCTATTGTTACAAGAAACACATTCCATCTATAAAGACACACAGACTGCAAATATAGAAATGGAAGAAGATATTTCATGCCAATGGAAACCAAAGAAGAGCAGGGGTCACTATACTTATGTCAGACCAAATAAATTTAAATACAAAAAGTATAAGGAGAGAAAACAAGGTCACTATATAATGATAAAAGTGTCAGTTCAGCAAAAGGATATATCAGTTTTAGTTATATGTACCTCAATATATAAAAGAAATATTGTTAGAGCTAAAGAGAAAGATAGACCCCCATACAATAATAGCCAGAGAGTTCAACAACCCATTTTTAGCATTGGACAGATCTTCCAGACAGAAAATCTACAAAGAAACATCAAACTTAATCTGCACTATAGAATAAGTGGACCTATTAGATAGTTACAGAACATTTTATCCAGGAGATGCAGAATACACATTCTTTTCCTCAGCCATGGATTATTCTCAAGAATAGATCATATGTTAGGTCACAAAATAAGTTTTAAAATGTGTTTAAAATTTGAAATAATATTAATTAAGCATCTTCTCTGACCACAATGGAATGAAACTAGAAATCGATAACAAGAGGAATTTTGAAAACAATACAAATACGTGAAAATTAAACAATATACTCTGGAATTACCACTAGGTCAATGAAGAAATTGAGAATGAAATTGAAAAAATTCTTGAAACAAATGATAATGGAAACACAGTATACCAAAACCTATGACAGATAGCAAAGACAGTAATAAGAGGGAAGTTTAGAGCTATAAGCTAATTGTATTAGTCAGTTTTCACACTGCTGTAAAGAACTAGCTGAGGCTGGGTAAATTATAAACAAAAGAAGTTTAATTGGCTCACAGTTCTGCATGATTAGGGAGGCCTCAGGAAACTTACAATCATGGTGGAAGACAAAGGGAAAGCAAGGCATGTCTTACATGGCAGCAGGAGAGAGAGTGAGAGGAACGCGCCGTACTTTAAAACCATCAGCTCCTGTGAGAACTCATTCACTACCATGAGAGCAGCAAGGAAGAAATCTGTCTCCATGATCCAATCACCTTCCACCAGGTCCCTTCCTTGACACATGGGGATTACAATTCAAGATAAGATTTGGGTGGGGACACAGAGCCAAACCATATCACTCATACATCAAATAAGAGGAAAAACTTCAAATAAACAATCTAACAATGCATCTTAAAGAATTAGAAAAGCAAGAGCAAGCAAACCCAAAATTAGTAAAAGAAAAGAAATAATAAAGTTCAGAGCTGAAATGAATGAAATTGAAGTAAAGTAGACAATACAAAAGATCAATGAAACAAAAAGTTGTTTTATTTAAACAGGTAGACAGAATTGAAAAACTTTTAGCCAGACTAACAAATCAAACAGAGAGAAGATCCAAATAAATAAAATCAGAAATGAAGAAGACTTTTTGACTGATACTGCAGAAATTCAGAGGATCATCAGTGGCTACTATGAGTAACTATGTGTAAATATATTGGAAAATCTAAAAGAAATGAACAAATTCCTACATATATACAACCTACCGAGATTGAATGAGGAAGAAATCCAAAACCTGAACATGCCAATAGCAGGTAATGATATTGAAGTTGTAATAAAAATTCTCCTAGTAAAGATAAGCTCAAGAGCTGATGGCTGCACTGCTGAATTCTACCAAACACTTAAAGAATAACTAATATCAATCTCACTCAAACTATTCTGAGCAATAGAGGAGGAGGGAGTACTTCCAAACTCATTCTATGATGCCAGTATTAACTTAATACCAAAAACCAAAGACACACCAAAAAAAGAAAATTACAGGCCAATATCTCTGAAGAATATTGATGCAAAAATTCTCAAAATATATGAGCAAATCAAATTCAACAATACATTAGAAGGATCATTCATCATGACCAAGTGGGATTTATTCCTGGGACACAAGAATGTTTCAATATATGCAAATCAATCAATGTGATACATCATTATCAACAGAGTGAAGGATATAAACCATAGGATTATTTCAATTGAGGCTAAAAAAGGATTTGATAAAATTCTACGTGCCTTCATAATAAAAACCCCCAAAAAACTGGGGATTGAAGGAACATACCTCGACATAATAAAAGCTATACATGATAGACCCACAGCTAGTAGCATACAGAAAGTCTTTTCTCTAAGATCTGGATTGTAACAAGGATGCCCACTATCCCAACTGTTATTTAACATAGTACTGGAAGTCTTAGCTAGACAAATCAGATAAGAGAAAGATATAAATGGCATCCAAATTGGAAAAAAGAATTCCAAATATTCTTGTTTGCATATGATACGATTTTATATTTGGAAAAACCTAAAGACTTCACAAGAAAACAATTAGAACCAATAAATTCAGTTAGGCTGCAGGATATAATATCAACATACAAAAAATCAGTAGCATTTCTATATGCCATAGTGAACATTGTAAAAAAGAAATTTAAGAAGCAATCCCATTTACAATAGCCACACATAAAATTAAATACCAATAATTAACCAAAACAGTAAAAAATGTCTATAATAATTACAAAACATTGATGAAAGAAATAGAAGAAGACGTCAACAAAAATATTCCATGTTGATGGATATGAAGACTCAATATTATTAAAATAGCCCAACTACCCAAAGCAATCTAAAACTTTAATGCAATCCCTATCAAAATACCAATGACATTCTTAAAAGAAATAGAAAAATTTATACGGAACCACAAAATACCCAGAATAGCCAAAGCTACTTTAAGCAAAAGGACCAAAACTGGAGAAATCATATTACCTAATTTTAAATTATACCGCAGAGCTATAGTAACCACAACAGAATGGTACTGGCATAAAAACAGACAGACCAATGGAACAGATTAGAGAACCAGAAACAAATCCACACACCTACAGTGCACTCATGTTCGACAGAGGTTCTAAGAACATACACTGGGGAGAAGACACTCTCTTCAGTAAATAATGCTGGGAAAACTGGATAATCCATATGAAGAAGAATGAAACTAGATACTTATCTCTCACCATATACAAAAATAAAATAAAAATGGATTAAAGTCTTAAATCTAAGACCTCAAACTGTGAAACTGCTACAAGAAAACATTGGGGAAAATCTCAAGGACATTGGTCTGGGCAAAAATTACATGAGTAATACCCAACAAGCTCAGGCTACCAAAGCAAAAATGGACAAATGGGATTACATCAAGTTAAAAAACTTCTGCACATCAAAGGAAACAATCAACAAAGTGAAGAGACAGTGTACAAAATAGAAAATACTTGCAAGCTACCTATTTTACAAGGGATTAATAACTAAAATCTATAAGGCGCTCAAACAACAATACATGAAAAAATCTAATAATGTGATCAAAAAATGGGCAAAATATTTGAATAGACATTTCTCACAAGAAGACACACAAATGGCAAACAGGCATAAGAAAAGGTATTCAACATCACTGATCATCAGAAAAATGCAAATCAAAGCTACAATGAGATGTCAGCTTACCCTAGTTAAAATGGCTTTTATCCAAAAGACAGGCAATAACAAATGCTGGTAAGAATGTGCAGAAGAGGAAATGCTTGTACACTTTTGCTGGAAATGTAAAGCAATACAACCAGTATGGAGAACAGTTTGGCAGTTCCTCAAAAAACTAAAAATAGAGTTAATATATGATCATATGGGGGTCATAGCAAACCCACTGTTGGGTATATACCAAAAAGAAAGTAAATCAGTATATGGAAGTGATATCTGCACCTCTATGTTTGTTTCAGCACTGTTGACAATAGCTAAGATTTGGAAGCAACCTAAGAGTCCATGAAAAGATGAATGAGTAAAAAAAGTGTAGTACATATATACAGTAGAGTATATTCAGCCATATAAAAATGAGATCCAGTCATTTTCAACAACATGGATGGAACTGAAGATCATTATGTTAAATGAAATAAAGCCAGACACAGAAAGGCAAGCATTGTGTGTTCTCACTTATTTGTGGGATATAAAAATCAAAACAATGAAACTCATGGACACAGAGAGTAGAAGAATGGTTACCAGAGTCTGAGGAGGGTAGTGGAGGGCTGGCAGGGATGTGGGATGGTTAACGGGTACAACAAAGTAGTTGGAAAAAATGAATAAGACCTACTATTTAATAGTACAACAGAATAGAATCACTACAGTCAATAATAAGTTAATTGTACATTTTCAAATAACTTAAAGAGTGTAATTGAATTGTTTGTAACTCAAAGAATAAATGTTTGAGGGGATGGATACCTCATTCTCCAGGATGTGCTTATTTCACAACATGCCTGTATCAAAATATCTAATGTACCGTATAAATATATACACCTACTACATACCACTAAAAATAAAAAGAAAAAAGAAAAAAATATATAAAAAATTATCACATAAATAATTTACATTCCCACCTTTAGAAAGTAGGAAAAAAATAAATAAGTCCAAAGCAATCATAAAGCAGAAAATAATAAAGGTAGGAGAAAAAAAAAATCAATGAAATTGAAAAAAAAAAGACAATAATGGGGAAAATTGATGTAACATAAATATTATTTTTAAAGAAAGAATAAAATATAAACTTTAAGAAAAATGGACTAAAAAAATTCAAACTAGTAATTTCAGGATTAAAACATTGTATTATAGCTCCTACAACCAGTAGAAGGATAACAACAGAATATTATGAACAACTTCATNGCCTTGCTTCCCCTTCTGACATTATTGTAAGTTTCCTGAGGCCTCCCTAGCCATGCAGATCTGGGAGTCAATTAAACCCTCTTTCCTTTATAAATTACACAGTCTCCGGTATTCCTTTATAACACTGTGAAAACAGATGAATAGTTGTTTCTGGCATTGCCTCTATTAGATAACAGCTCTTCACCACAATTAGTTTCTAGAGATAAAGCTCACATTTACTGTGAAAACATAAGATGGAGTTGAAGTGGAGACTGAATAAGGGAAGGTGAATTAGCAGCATTATTCCCAGCATTTTTTGCTGTTTCTATTAAAGGTTTTTCTATATATACAAGTTTATTTTTTAAGTGAAAATAAAGTCTTCATTATCATTTAAACCTATAATTTCCTGAATGCTTCTGGTTTGTTTGGAAATGTCTGGCTTGCAGCCCTAACTGACTTGAGATGGTTCACATCCAGTCAGAAGACCACCTAACCAGTAGTTAACAGTCCTTGCCAGGGTATTAATATGGTCTCTACTTGTTCTTGGCTGTGAATTTAGTTTGCTCAAACACATGTGGATTGTCACCAGGTCAGCCTGTCCATCTGCTCTGTGGCCCAAAACAAAACTTCCAAAGAAGCCAGACCAGATCACAGGCTAGATCCAAGTTCTTGAGCATATAATCTCATAGCCCTTGGAGATTACATCTAAATTTCCCCATACAACAAGGAAACAAATGTATTTTAAAATAATTCTCACTGTGCAGTCTAAAATTGTAAGTTGCTCTCAAGTGGACTTCAAGATTTTAGAATATATTTACGTATATATCAGATATATATATATATATATCTGAGATATATATGTATATGTATATATATACACACATATATACACATATATATACACACGTATATATCTGAAACCATCTCAGATATATATATATATATATCTCTTAGCCAAGATGGTGTCCTAGCTTGAGACCAAGGCAAGGACATACTCTTACAAACATGAGAACATGATTGAAATATGTGAACAGTCACAAAATATGGAAGTTTTAGCCACTGCAGTAAGACAAGATAGATGTAAAAAAATACAACTAGAAGTAAGTAAAACTGCCCCTATGTACAAATAATGCAATTGTTCATACAAAAATCTAAAGGAGTTTGACATCAAAAACTGAAAACTCTAGAGCTAGTGAGTTTAGCAAGGTCAGTTGTTATAATCTTATTAATTAATTATTTGTATCATTAGTATATATGTTCATTGTTAGTATATAGAAATGCAATGAACATGTGAAAACCAAAATTAAAATATCATTTAGAATCACTCCAAAGAAAATTAAATAGTGAGACAAAATATTATGTAATATGTATGCTAATGTTGTAGGAGGATGTCATGATAAAAAGATAAAAGGAATCAACCTGGGGGTAATGAAACTGTTCTGTGTCTTGATGGTATCAGTGTCAATATCCTGGTTGTGTTATTTTACTGTAGTTTTGGAAGATACCAAATTTGGGGAGATACCAAACATTGGGAGATACCAGGTATGTTAGTTTGCTAGGGCTGCCATAACAAAATACCAAACTGGGTGACTTAACTGATATTTATTTTCTCATGGTTCTGTAGACTACAATGCCAGGATCAAGGTGTCAGCAAGTTTGGTTTCATCTGAGGCTTCTCTCCATGTCTTTCAGATGATGACCTTCTCCTTCTCTCTCTTCTGTCTTTGTCTTTTCTCTGCATCTGTGTCTTTATCTCCTCTGTAAGGACATGAGTCAGACTGGATTGTGGCCAACCCTATGATTCATCACCTTAATTGCCTAGTAAAAGGCTCTCTCTCCAAATACATTCACATTCTGAAGTGTGGAGGTCAGTACTTCAACAAATGAAATTTGGAGAGACATAATTCTGCCCATAAGACTGGGTGAAAAGTACATGCTTTTTAATGAATTATTTCCTATATAATTTATTATGACTGCATGTGAATCTATAATCACCTTAAAATTATAAAGAATGGAACTATTGTTATCATCCTCACTGTCTTAAGAAAATAACTGAAAGCTAGAATATTACTGTTACTTGCAGGCATTGTAAGATAACAACAGAACTGGGTCATAAATGAATTCGTTCTTTCAAATTGAGATATTTAATAAGCACCTAATAAGTATCTATTGTGCCAAGTGACATAATAGTTTTTAAAATATAGTTATTAGTAAAATTTAAGTAGGTGTAATGGTTATTTTTATGTATCAGCTTGAGTGGGCCATGGGTTTCCAGTTATTTGGTCAAACATTATTCTTAGTGTGTCTATAAGGGTGTTTTTAAGATGAAATAAACCTATAAATTGGTAAATTTATATGAGTCTGAGTAGAGCAGACTGCTCTTCCTTATGTGGGAAGAGCTTATCCAATCAGTTGAAGGACAGAATAGAACAAAAAGACTCACAATCCAGTGAATAAAAGAGAATTCTTCCTGCCTGTCGGCCCTTGGCTTAGAACTACATCACCTCTCTCCTGGGTCTTCGGTTTGCCAATGCATTCTGCAGATCTTGGGACTTTGCATTCTCTATAATCATATGAGTCGATTTCTTACAATAATTTTTTGTGTATTATATACATTTGCTAGATTTATAAAACACATATATGTATCTATATAAAGACATATATGTGTGTCTGTATTTATAATATAATATATATCTATTGGTTCTATGTATCTAAATAACCCTCACTAATACATACAGCAGCCATAATGTTCTCTTCAAATCTGAGATACCTAGCGCTCCAGGGGCTATCCATGTCTGCTGAAGCACGTCTGGGCAGTTGAGTAATGTAAACATCTGTAACAGTGCTATACATTTCCCAGAAGTATTGACTACCAGAAACAACTCGTGCTGCTCTTGCAGGCTCTGGACACCTGAGGCCAACCTTTCTCTTGGCCTTGATGTCACTTGAGTAGGTGTGCAGAAGTTCCCCATAATGAGGCAACATACTTGCCATTTCCTGGAGTGCCTTTCTTCCCTAGTGAAGTGAACATGATTGAAAACAGGTGATTCCAAGCTAAATTTTTCCCATTCAGAATATGGTTTGAACGAACTCCCTGAGAAAGGAATATAGTGAGTGTGTTCATGATGTATCAGCAGTACCTAGCATAAGGCATAGCATGTGTTTGAAAGTTACTGGCTATATATACATATATATAGCCATATATATATATATATATATATGTATGTATATATACATACACTGAATCTTGTGTAGAAGTAGGTAAGTCGAAAACAGGCTATGGATGTTAAGCAAGTATTTCTTTGCCATAGATGATGTTGTCAATAGGAGGTTCTAGAAGGATCTGTGATTGTACCTACACTTGAAGCCTTTCTTCTTTAGCCATAGATATATGTTGGCTATGGAAAGAGGACAATTGTGAGCCTCATGTAATTTTGATTCCAAGTGGCATGGCTGCCTTGATACTTATTAGGTATTATTCTCCCTCAATTAAAGGGAAATATTTTCAAGTTAAGTTTTGCAGAAATGAATTACCAATATTCTCCAAAGATCTATGAGGAGCTAGGTAGAGACAAGGGCAGACATCCATCATGGCATAACACTATAAAACCAAACACCATATATGAGCACCCAAGTGGCATTTGCACAGCACACTAACCCTTTCACAGGGGCACTCAAAATTCCTTTTTCGAGTGAGCCTCTGAATAACCATGGGCCACACCTTACATTATCCCTCCAACATTCTTCAAGTAGGAGGCACACTGACTAACTAGCTTGTCGGAGTTGTGACTGCTGTCTCCACTATTCAAGTACACAAGACAGAGTAGCAGAGTTATTTGATTGGACCGAGGGAATTGGTCTCTTTAGTACACGTTTAATGAACCAAATCAGCAACATCATTTAGGAGTCTCTGGAGGTAGACAAAGAGTTGAGTAGATGATTCTTCACTTTTCCCTTAGCAATCAAAATTGCTATCCTTCAAAGATTCCTGGCAACAGGATGAGTGAATATCGATATTATTGTTTCTACAATGTTACTGTATTATAAATAAACTCTTCCTGTGCATTGGTCCTGGGCCAGGCATAAAGTCTATAAATTGTTCTGATAGAAACACAAATCGGGGGTGAATGGGAGAGATGGGCATTTGCGTAGAAAGTGTGACTGTCCAGAGTTGAATCAGTAAATAATAGAGCAATTGATTAGGATTTGGAAGACAGGAGTTATTGCAACAGTAACTGTGGGAATAATCACTCTCACCTCATGTTGTCTTCATTTTCTCTTCTGTCAAAAGGAATGATCCCTATAATTGCCTCCTACTTGATTGTTCTACTTTAAATTTCACTGTTCCAGCTCTAAGCTCAACCCACTTTCTGTGACTTCTATAAGACAAACAACAACAACCAAAAAATGGCAAATGATTTCAAACATATGATTACTAGAAATAATAGCAGGCAGCTATGATACAGATTTTTATTTTGTCATACACAATTCAGATTTTTATTTTAAAGAAATATGCACTTGAAGTCCTCTCCCAAACTCTCAATTGCAATTTTCCTCTCATATTTTCCATAGATAGGTTGCTTCTGAAGTTAGCATGCATCATTTCCATGTCTGTTTAAAAACTGTACTTCCATGTTCAAGTTGGAAAAATCTATATACTATCATTTGGTAGTTTTAAACTTACAGAGGTGGTCACTTTCTCCACGTGTTCATCTGCATTTTCCTTTCTCTAATATATACTTTTTCTTGATATTTGCATTTTTGTCTTTCTAAAATACTAATCTTAGTATGCAAATTTATGGATAAAAGTATTCAGTGTCCTCTTTCTCAAACATAAAGTTTCTCAAGAGTGGCAAAAGGTTCCTTCTTGTTCACAGTTCTCCCCTTGCTATGACCCTACTCCAGACCTGGGAGAAATTGTGAATTTGCCATGCTATCTGAGACTTACCGTCTTTTTTCCAGACCCCTCCTCTTCTTTCTCTTTTATTAGCTGCCTAACCCCCTTTGGCGTTAGCAAGCTCGTCTCTACAAATTCTCCTTGGCGTGCTCTGAGTCACGGAATCCTCCATACTTTTGTCCAAGCCCTTGACTCGTTGGACAATAATCATCAGATTTTACCAACAAACTGTAAACTATAAGGACAGATATAATGTGAATTATATCTGCATCTTTGACACTGGGACAAAGAAAATTCTGAAAAATATCTTGTAACCAGATAAATGGTCTTCCTTGCTCAACATATATGATTAAGCCAAAGAATAAAGGAAGCAATGGAAATAGGATTGCTTTAAAGGGCACAGAGTTCAATACAAACACAAGATTATGCTAATATTGCCAGTGGCCAAAATAATAATAATATTGTTGAAATAGTGTGTCTTTACTGCATTGTTTGGAAATTACTCCATATCTTTTTACCCTCTGCAACTCATAGTGTTACATAAATATCCCCAGGATGAGTAGCATGTCTGCAGGGATGCTTTATAGCTGCTCTGCAATATCACTCATGAACTCTCTGTGAGGGTAATCCTGGGTATAGTTGGCACTATTGTCTTGTATTTTAAACTAAAACAGTACCTGATATCATGATATTATATATATATAATATTGTAAATATACAAATATATAATATCGTAAAATATATACTATTATAAAATACACAAATATTATACAAATATAAAAATTTGTATATTTATCATATACAAATATATGCAATGATGATCAATTATTATGTCTTCTGATTGGTTATAAATCCTGTGGTATTCTTATGCTATTCACATTAACTACAAAAACCCCCAAAATCTACAAAATCACATTATCATATGACTGATAAATTATAGGGGATATTAACTATTTATTAAATATATACAATATAATAAAAATAAATATATACAATGAAAACTGATGTTGTAATTTGTGCATACAATGTGAAAATATTAAGTGAAGCTAATTAACATATCCATCACCTCAAATACTTTATAATTTTTGTGATGATAAGTTTATTCTTAGTAATATTGAAATGTACAGAACTCAAGTATTAGCTATATGCTTTCACTATGTTGTGCAAATATTCTAAAAAGACAAACTTATTCCTCCTGTCTAACTGAGGCTTTGTAGCCTTTAATTATCATCTCCCCATTCTTTCTATCTGCAGCCTCTGGTAACCACCATTCTAGTCTCTGTTTCTACGAATTCAGTTGATTTAGATTCCACATATAAGTGAAAACATGCAGTGTTTGTCTTTCTGTGTTTGTCTTATTTCACTTAACATAATATTCTCCAGTTTCATCCATGTTGTTGCAAATGACAGAATTTCTTCCTTTCTTAAGGCCAAATAATATTCTCTTGTGTATGTGTGTAATATTTTTTTACTTATTCATTGCTGATGCACACTTACATCGATTCCATAACTTGACTGTTGTATCTACTGCTGCAATAAACATGGGAGTGCAAATATTTCTTTGACATAGTGGTTTCAGATACTTCAGGTACAAACTCAGATATGGGATTGCTGGATCATATGGTAGTTCTGTTTTTAATTTTTAGAGGAACCTTCCTACTGTCTTCCAAAATGGCTGTACTAATTTTCCTTAGCACCAACAGGGTACATGGGTTCCCTTTTCTCCACATCTTTACAAACACTTGATATCTTTTGACTTTTGATATTAGCCATTCTAGCAGTTGTAAGGTTATCACACTGTGGTTTTAATTTACATCTTTCTAATTGTTAGAGATGTTGAGCATTTTTTCATGTATCTCTTAGCCACTAGTATGTCTTCTTTTGAGAAATGTCTACTCAGGTCCCTTCCTTCTTAATCGAATTATTTTCTCTGTGTAGAGTTGTATTAGTTCTTTATATATCTTGGATACTAATCCTTCATCATAGGTGTGACTTGCAAAGCTTTTTCCTCCATCTGTAGGTTTCATTTTTACTCTTAATTGTTTCCTTTGATGTGAAGAAGCTTTTTATTTTGATGTGTTCCCATTATCTATGTTTGCTTTCATTGTCTGTGGTTTTGAGGTCAAATAAAAGATATAATTGCCCAGACCATTGTTGTGTGTTTTTTTTTTCTGATATTTCCTTTAGCAGTTTTATAGTTTCAGGTCTTATGTTTAATTCTTTAACTCATTTTGAGTTTATTTTAGTGTATGGTGAGAGAGAAGGATTCAGTGTTACTTTTTTTGCATGTAGATACTCAGTTTTCCCAGCATTTGGTATTTAAGAGACTGAATTATGAGAGAACTAATTTTACAGCTTGCCCATGTTTGAATCATTGCAGGTTTTAATCAGTCCCTCTGCCCGACATCTTCTTCCCTCCTGAAAGACACACTTTGTTTTTCCCAGTGGTTACGCTTCATTCCATATGTGCTTTAATTTCATTTCTTTAATTATTATGACTTTGAAATATGTGTGTTCTGTTTATTGTGACACTTCTGCACATATTATTTCCTCCTTTAAATTGCTCCTTTTTCTTTTGCTTGTATCCCTCTCCAAGTTTTGGTCTATTTAATAAAAAAATGTGTGCCAGTGGTGAAGCTCTTATCTCTCACCTTCAAACCGGCACTTTTATTCTCCGTTGAGTGATGTTGCAGCTGAGACTCAATACTACATTTCTCTTTTGCCAGTGGTTTCCTGTTTGGCTCCGCTAATAAAGGATGTGGAGATAGCCTGCTTCTAAATCTTCCTGAGAGGATCACACTATCCTTGCCTCTTCACATTGGGGCCTCTCCATAACTTAAGTAGTGGTTCAATTCAATTTGCAGTTTTTCCAACATTTGTAGAACTAATGTAATTGTACCCCCTCAGAGACCAGTCCCCGTTATCTCAGGTCTTATGTACATGTGACTTTTTGAAGACATCAGCCCCAACCTAGCCCATTTTTAGAAAGCTGAGCTGCAGTGGTGCAGGACCCTTACTCCAGGCTTCTGAAGTTAAATAATCCCAACTTCTCCACTTTGTTTAGTCAGACTATCCCCTTACTAGACCTTGCTTGATAGAGAAATTGGTAATAGCAGTAGTCCTAGAGAATAGTCCCTCGAAGATGAGATTCAGGAATTGATTTAATGTTGAGCTAGGCAAACTATTTCTGTAAACAGCATGTAATAAGGTTACTATCTTAATTACTATTAACTACTCATGAGAAAAGAAATAGCCACCATGCAAACAACTAGAGTGGTCAGTCTTGGCCCAAAGCCTATCTTTAGTGAAACCTGGTTAATAGAAAGCGATCTAGACTGAAATCTGTAGTCAGCCACTCCAAGCCTACTCTACCGTGATGTCTATGGGGACATCACATGGCAGCACTCTTCAAATTTCTCCTCTCAAAAACAGGCCATTGAGATTGGTTGTTTCAAATCTCTTCTCAATCTCTGTAATTCTATAAATGTAAGAATATTACATTAAAGTTTATTATGTTTCCTTGAGTAAAATTTGATAATCACATGGCAGCACTCTTCGAATTTCTCCTCTCAAAAACAGGCCATTGAGATTGGTTATTTCAAATCTCTTCTCAATCTCTGTAATTCTATAAATGTAAGAATATTACATTAAAGTTTATTATGTTTCCTTGAGTAAAATTTGATATAAAAAAATAGTTGTGGCAATTGATTGCTAGAATGACAGCATAAAGAGATCCTCTGACCCGTTCTTCAGCCAAACTGATGAAAATCATCAAAAAATGCCTACTTATAGTCTCTGCAAATGGTCCTGAGAGTACACAGAAAATGAAACAAATGCCTATTCAAAAAAATCTACTAAAATTCTATAAGAACAGGAAGAGTCTATAGTATCTGATCCAAGACAAGAAAAAATTTGAAAACTCACAGATATGTGAAAATTGTAAAACAGCCTCCTAAATAACTATGGGTAAAAAAAAAAAAAGAAATCACCTTGAGGTAAATAAAAATGATGACCCAACCTTTCTAAACTTAGGAGATGCAGTTAAATAGCCTTCAGGGGAAAATTTATAGCTTAAAATGCCTATAGTAAAAAAGATGAAAGATCTCAAATCAATTATCTGACATTCTATCTTAAGACACTGGAAAACCTCATTGTCTTACAACTAGGCATAGAAGGAACATACCTAAAAATAATAAAGGTCATATATGACAAATCCACCACCAACATCATAAGAAATGAGGAAAAGCTAAAAGCATTTCTTCTAAGAACTGTAACAAGACAATGATGCCAACTTTCGCCACTTCTATTCAACATGCTACTGAAAGTCCTAGCAAGAGTGATCAGGCAAGAGAAAGATATAAAGGGCATCTAAATGAGGAAAGAGAAAGTAAAACTATCTCTGTTTGCCAGTGATATGATTGTATAACTAGAAAACAATAAACTCCTCTGAAAGACTCCTAGGTTTGATATATCAATTCAATAAAGTCTCAGGTTACAAAATCAATGTACAAAAATCAGTATCACTGATCAAGATGTGATATACACCTACATTGACCCAGCTGGGAATAAAATCAAAACTTTACTCCTTTCACAACAACTGCAAAAAAA
>NW_016804647.1:711233-718789 GCF_001698545.2 Rhinopithecus bieti
TATATATATATCTAAAACTATACTTAACCAAGGGTAGAAACTTCTCTTTGTACTCTACAAAGAGAAGTACAAAACATTGCTGAAATAAATCAGAAATAACACAAACATATGAAAATATATCCCATGTTTATGGGTTGGAAGAATCAGTATCATGAAAATGACCATATTGCCCCGCAATCTGTAGATTCAATGCAATTCTTATTGAAATACCAATGCCATTTTTCAAAGAATTAGAAAAAAAATTCTACAATTCATATGAAATCAAAAAGAGCCCAAATAAAGCAACACTTAACAAAACAAATCTAGAGGCATCACATTACCCAGCTTCAAAGTATAATACAAGACTATTGTAACCAAAACAGCATGGTACTTGTATAAAAGTAGGTATGTAGACCAATGGAACAGAATAGAGAACCCAGAAATAAAGCCAAATACTTAAAACCAACTGATTTTGGCAAAACATACAAAACTTAAATTGAAGGAAGGAAACCATATTCAAAAAATGATCCTGGGAAAACTGGATAGCCATATGTAAAAGAATGAAATTGGATCCCTTTCTCTCACTCTAACGTATTTAAACTAAAAAGCTTCTGCACAGCAAAATAAATAATCATTAGAGTAAACAGACAGCTTACAGAATGGGAAAAATACTTTTGGAAACTATGCATCTGACAAAAGACTTATACCTGCAAGGAACTGCAAGAATCTCCAAGGAACTCAAACAAAACAGCAAGAAAAAAAAAAATCCTATTAGAATGTGGACAAATTACATGACAGGAAAGCACTCCAAAGAAGATATCCAAATGGCTAGCAAACAGGAAAAGATGTTCAACATCACTAATCATCCAGGAAATGCAAATTAAATCCCCAATGAGATACCACCTTACTCCAACCAGAATGGGCATTATTAAAAAGTCAAAAACAACAGATGTGGCATGGGTGTAGTCAAAAGAGGATGGTTATACACTGATGTTGGGAGGATAAATTAGTACAGCCTTTGTGGAAAAAAGTATGAAGATTTCTCAACCCAAACTATCTCTGCTATGTGATCTAGTAATCCCACTACTGGCTATTTACCCAAAGGAAAGTAAGTCATTATATCAAAAGGCAATTGTACATGTATGTTTATCACAGCACTATTCACAACTGCAAAGATGTGAAACAAACTTAAGTACTCATCAACCGATGAATGGATAAAGAAAAATGTGCTATGTTAATCGAAACAGCATGACGCTGGCAAAAACACAGACATATAAAGCAATGAATAAAACTAAGAACCTAGAAATAAACTTTTACAACTTATTTTGACAAAAATGCCAGGAATATTCATTTAGGAAAATAATATTTTTCTCAACCAATGCTCCTGAAACAACTGAGTAGCCATATACAAATGAGTGAAATTGGACTTTTACTTTGTATTATATAAAAATTAGCTCAAATGGATTAAAGAACAAAATATTAGAGCTAAAGCTATACAACTATTTGAAAAAATTATGAGGGTTAATCAACATGACCTTCATTGGGCAATGAATCCTTAGATATAAATACAAAAGCAGAAGAAACAAAAATATAAATTGAACATCATCAAATTATAAACTTTGTGTTGTAAAGGATATTATCATGGAAGATAAATCACAACACACAGAATTTTTAAAAATTGCAAAATCTCATATTTGATAAAAAAAACATACCTAGAATATGTGAAAAACTCATACAACTGGTTGATCAAAAGATAAGTCAACTTAAAAACATGCAAAAGATCTAAATAAAGATCTGTCCCAAGAAGAAACAAATGGCAAATAAATGCAGGAAAAGATGTTTGACATTATTAGTCATCAGGGAAGTACAAATAAAACCCACAAAGGAATACCACTTCACACTCACTGTGGCTCCACTCACACTCCAATGTGGCTGGAATCAAAAGGTCAGATAATTACCACTATTGGGAAAGATGTGGATAAAGCAAAACTCTCATTGCTGGTGGAAACATGAAGTCGTGTAGCCATTTTCGCAAGCTGTTGGCAATGCCTCAAAAAATTAAATATCATTTCTATATGAGCTAGCAATTCCACTCCCAGAGAACTCTCCTCCAATAAAAGTAAAAACATATGTCCATACAAAAACTTTTACACAAATTGTAATGAGTTATGAGTAATTGCCACAAGCTGGAAACAATCCAAATGTCCAGTAATGAACAGATTTTGAAAACATGGTATGTTTATACAATGAAATATTATTTGGCTATTAAAGTGATGAAATACTGATCCATGTGACAGTTGGATACACATTGAAAATGTTATGCTACATGAAAGAAGCCAGACACAAAAAGTTACCTATTGTATTATTCCATTATGTGAAATGTCCAGGATAGACAACTTTAGAGCTAAGGAAAGTACGCTCTGGTGGTTGTTGAGTGGTACTATGGGGTGAGGTGATGAAAATGTTTTAAACTTTGACTGTGGTGATGGTTGCACATCTCTGTAAATATGCTGAAAAATCATTGGATTATATACTTTAAATAGGTGAATTGTATGGCATGTGAAATACATTCACTATAAAGCTATTTAAAAAACAGCTGTGTGGGGATCTAGGCAGGGACCTGAGTGAATGGAGTTACCTTAAATCACTGCACGTTGGATTAGCTAATGTGGCTAGTGTACACTTTGAATTCAAGTGACTTTTGCAGTTCACAAGAATCAAAGAGTGAAGGGGTTTAGAGTACCTAGGAAGTGTCGATTTGATCCACTAAAGCAGTATTTGATCTGGGTGGTGACTGATAGAGACAGAGGCTGGGCAAAGGAATCCCTCCTTTATAACTTACAACACTTCAAATAACTCATAGTATGGGCTTCTTGGGTTCTGTTGCATGAAATAAGGGACGTTCGTCCATTTAACTGGGCTGCAGACATCTGCAGGCTCAGGCACTCTTGGCCGAGGCCTGGCCAGAGGCTTTGTGACCTGCTGGAGGGCACACTGGTTGATGTTCTCATCTTTTCCTCATATGGAGAAAACTGCCAGTGCCTCTGCTCTCACACCAGCTGAACTTTATCTGTAGTTACCCCCGTCATGTTTTAATAGACAGCAGTATTTGTGAGATCTTGTGAGCTGAGTCTTATTTCTCCCCAAGCATTAGATAAGCAAGACTGTCTACTTCGCTTCCCTTTCTGATTTGTGCCTCCACTGCCCTGGACATTTCCATTAACTCTGACTTATAAGACATCAACTGCTTTCCTCCAGGCTTAAATTTTCCTATAACCTAGGACTATTTGGGCAGTGGTTCCATTCTGGAAACCTAATTGGTGCATAAAATGCACTCTGAGTTCCTTTAACCAATCTCTGAGATATAAAACAGTCTAGGAGTGGGGGTCAATAGGCCGAAGGACAGGGACTTGGCCTTAGTGATGGCCTCTGAAGTGCTCAGGAGAATCACTGGCTCATGCTAGGCTCTTAATGAATCATGAATGTGGTCACCAACAGAACTGGAATAGTATCTAATACTTGACAAGAAAAGGAAGGGAGATGTTCAGAGGCAAGCAGAGCAAATGTTAGCAGGATGCTGGAGTTCCACATCGCAGCTGCACCACTTCATCTATAGGTAAATGACTGTGGGACCTTGGATGTAATTACCAAACAATTTCCATGCTAAACTGCTCACTGTCTTTACTTTTTCTAAAACATCGGACTTACCTGTAGCTGCAGGGATCCATATATGAGAAATTCTACTTTTTGTTATGTCTTAGCGTTAATTTCTTCTCCTGTTGTGGAGTCTTGGATTGTATAGCTTTGGTCCTTTAAAAAATCAATCCATCAATGCATAAGAATGCTGACACTTTTTTAACCAAGATTGATTTTATAATTAAAGGACATGTGTTTTGTCTCAGATGTATCCAAGCTGGGAAAATAGCATATGGGGGTAAACTGAGACATGGTTGTTTGGGGATTTCTTTTCCACCAAATAAATTACTATAAATGAGAAATTGATGAAGTGATTCATTAAGCATCAACTCTAAAATTCCAAATTTTCTCGGTGACCATAAATCCAAACCTCACAGTGTATTTTCTAAGTTGTAATATAGGAGGGATGATCAAAATTACCTCCTTTAAGCTCTGGATTTCCAAGTCTCTACGACTCTGGCTTTGACAGGTAGTGCTATTTAGCGGTAAAGAATGCTCACTCTGGAGTTAGATATATGTTGAGTGAAGCTCTGGCTCCACCATTTCCTTGCTGAGTGAACTTGAGAAGTTCTCTAACTTTTCTGCATCTCAAGTGTTTCATCTGTCCTATGGAAGGACACATATGACCGTCCGGATAAGGTGTGTGAATTAAATGGAGAATGAAGGTAAATCATTTAGCACAATTCCTGGCACATATAAAAAAATCATTAAATGCCAGCTACCATTAGTATCATTTATAGAGAAAGTGTTGAAAAGGGCCTTTTACTTAACGTGTAAAATGTCATATGACTGTCATAGACTGTGAGTAGTGGTAGGTCATGGGAAAGCGAATGAATAGATTTTAAAAACTTGGTATGTTCATGCAATGAAATAAAGTGCTCACATTTTGGGTTGAAATGCTAGTTTTAGATTTATCTAAATATTTATCACTAAATAAATTGTTTAATGTAAAATGCAGAAGAAAAATTTAAATAACATTTTAAAAAGGAGAATCTCACAGCCTGTAGTATATCACTCTGAACATTTTGGCAAAGTTTCTTCCGGCAGCCTCTTTCCATATTTTTTGTGTTTTATAATTTTTATTATACTTAATATGCAATTGTAAAATCCTGTGTTTTCACTTAATTCACTGTTTTTTTCAAAATCTTCACATATATGTGTATTTGGTAATGAACTGCTACATACATATATGGATATATATACACACTCTACATATACACACATATATATACATAAAATATATATACACACATATATATTCATAAACTATATATACATATATATATATATTAGAACTGCTAGTGATTACTATAGATGGGAGAGCACAGGACATCATGATTAATTAATGATTCTGACATTAAAATCAGGCAACCTGGGGTAAGATCCTGGCTCTGCAACTTTCTACTAGTGAAGATTCATGACTTGTAACTCTCTGAAGTCCAGTCTTCTTAGAATAAGATGTGGATACTATAGTATTCTAAATTTGTAGGATTCATGGTATATTTAAATAAAATAGTGAATTTAAAGCATTTAGAACAATGTACAATTGATAGAACTTTTTAAATAAATAAGAGTCATTTTTATTATCAGGATTTAAATAGGCATGCCCTCTCCTACATATTTATGCCTCCTCCTCTCCCTCATGTGCTTTCAAACTAATTAACTGGCAACATGATGACTATCTTGGCACATGATGCCTTTTTAAAATTTAGACTTTTTTTTGAGGTCCCAAGAACTTTTCAAAACTCTAATACACATTTTACACATGTAAGACTACCATTTTACATTGGAAGAAGCAAAGACCCAACAATCGTTTTCCCAGTGTCACATAGCCAGTGTGACACACAAATGATAAGGTGTAATCTGGGACCTGGGCCTCTTGGCTCCCATTTTTTGACGTATCCCATTTAGCCTTTCCTATATAGCCATTCCAGAAGGGCAGATGATTTTTCTTCATTTCCTGCATACTAATAACAATCAAACACATTCAGGAAAAAGATATTCACGTGTGCACACAAATCTCTCACACCCACATAAATGAGTGAATGATGTAAACACTTGCCAACTCCTTTCAGGGTAAACACACCTTAAGCACTGAGATTTGAGGGAAAATGCTATGCTTCGTTTTGTTATAGGGCCCAATGATAGCAGAAAACAAAGGAGGTCTGGATTAAATCGACGAGGAAAAGAAGGGACCCATCATGAAAGATGAGGAGAAAACAAAGTGAGCTATGTCTAAGCATCCAACCCACCCACTAGGTTTTATGTTTTTATTCAAACAACTGTTCAATTTAGTTAAATAAGTCAATCCATCTGGATTTACAATTGAAATGATTTACTTCTCTTTGGTACCCATCATATTGGCAGTATGTGATTAGAGGAATCCTCACAAGAGCTGGTAAATCCACAGTGACTGAAGACGTCAGTACAAGAAGTCTGTACAAGAAATCTGTTAGAAATCAGAACCTAGAGAACAGGCTAACCCTCGTGGTGGAGTGGTCAGTATCAGACATTTATCCAGCCATTCTCAATGATGAAGCCTCCTGCAAAGGTCACATGACTAGTTGGCTATTTTTTACTAGCAAAGCAGCCATATGGGAAGATCAAATTAAAATTCCATGGCTACAGAAAGAAGGCATCTGAGTGGCAGACTCCATACTGTCAACAAATGTCTACTCATCTCAACATTTTTCCCACAAACTCATATATTTTCTAATTACAAATGTTTGATTGCCTTAAGTAATTGATTCGGTTTCAAATGCAATACTTATCAGAGCAGTCATAAGATCACGTTAATCTTACAATTTCAGCATTCTATTCCTGGACATGGGGGCGGGATAGAGATGGCCAAAACTGTGATAGCAGAGCAAATTGTCAATGTTATCTTATGCTGAATGAAGGTAAATTTTCTCAATCTCTAAAAGAAAAACTCAATTAGCCTCCTTCCAAGATGGTGCAAATATCAAATGTAATAAGTAAACATCCCTGATACACAGTACATATTAAAAATATTAGAGTAAATGAGTATTAAATTCCTTTGAGGAAATAAAAATGATTCTAAGACTTATAAGAAGTTATTTTAATACCTTGAAACCAAACTAATTACATTTGAAACTGTATTAGTAATAATAATAATTTTTGAACACTTACTAGATGATAGGCATTGCTTTAAGTGTTTTACAAGCATTATCACTTTTACTCTTCACAGCAACCCAAAAATACTCAGAGGCAGGTACTGGGCTTATTCTCATCTTCAGACAACAAAGTTGTAGCACATATAGGTTCTTTAACTTGCATAACACAACACAGTCCTCAGTGGCAGAGTCACAGTTACAACTTAGGCATCATACTCCACAAGGTATCCTCCTACTCACCTTGCCATTGGTGTCAATCAGGATGAATAAGTTATGCTGCAGTAACAATTAGGCTCAAAATCTTAGTGGATTAAAGGAAGAAGTCTTTCTTGTTCACATTATATGTGAATTTCAGGGCACGCAGGAGTCTGCTCCACAACTGCCTCACACACGAGGCCTCTACCATCTTTAACTAATCGAGAAACGGATGTAGGAAATCGAACAGTGGCTTTAATGCTACCCAGATGTGCCAAATATCATGTCAGCTCACGTTTCAGTAACCCAAGCAAATCACATGGCCATGCCCACTTTCAGGGCAGTGGCAAATACAATTCACCCTGTCTCTAGATAAGACTAACTGAAATAATGGTGAAGAGCCCTATTGAGTTCAACACTAGGCTTAAAACACACATACACAAATGTTGGCATTCATCCATAAGTACACAAAGAAACGAGTTCCAAAACTCTGTGTATATTGTGCCAGCACAGAGAAGCAAGCTGAAAATATTTCCTTCCTTCTTTCTTCTC
>NW_016804647.1:719111-759720 GCF_001698545.2 Rhinopithecus bieti
CCTTCCTTCCTTCCTTCCTTCCTTCCTTCCTTCCTTCCTTCCTAACAAATTGATCTTTACTGAGAATCAATTTTGTGATAATGACTCTAAGGACTATATGGTAAATTACTGATACAACGTGCCTTTTTTCTCTAAACTTCAATTTGGACATGTAGCAGGTAAAATCCCAATAGTATGATGTAGAGTTAACTCTAATATCAAATTTTGATAGTCAAATTAGACTGTGGCCTGTCAGCCAAATCCTACTAAGGAGCATTATAAATGTATTTTTCCATTTCATCTACAGATATTCAGATATACTAAAATAACTGGATACATTTGTCCAATTTTCATCCAAATAGAATGGTTGGATTGATCTTCCTCTAGCTTATTTAGAAAGCAATATAATTATATGCAAAGTCCATGATATATCGTCTTCATGTAAACCAGGTGTCAATTGCTCCATGACTCCAGGTTTTCAGTCTGTCCTTTAACTTTTTGGGGGGCGGGATGGGGTGGGGGACAGAGTTTCACTCTCTCGCAGGCTGGAGTGCAACGGCGCAATCTTGGTGTACTGCAACCTCCACCTCCAGGGTTCAAGTGATTCTGTGCTTCTGCCTGCCGAGTAGCTGGGATTACATGTCCATGCCACCACGCCTGGCTAATTTTTGTATTTTTAGTAGAGAAGGGGTTTCACCATGTTGCCCAGGCTGGTCGTGGAAATCCACCCTCCTCGGACTCCCAAAGTGCTGGGATCACAGGCGCGAGCCACCGCGCCCGGCCCCTTTAACATTTTTAGTGTCTCCCCTTAGGTTCTGTGAAAAATCCAGCACACCACTGAATATTTCACAGAATTTGCAGAGAAGAGATAAATTCTTACATTCCTCGAAGGAACTTCTTTTTCCAAATTTCTACTTTAGATTTTTTTTTTCTTTCTTTTGTTTCGTTTTATGCATGAGAGGTCTGTAAACCCTAAGATAGTAACTGACTCGTTTTCTCTCGAACTCTGCTCCTCAACACTCAGGAGCGTTCTACATTTTTACTGAAAATATATGTTAAAAGTAAGGATTGAGGATAACCTGGGGCCCATCAAAAAACAGTATTTTTTGTATTTGTTGGATTATTTTTGTTTTCATTTTTATTTTAGGCACTGGAGATCAGAGCTCTATCAGGAAACATAATGCATAGCTAAATCATGGACCTCAGTGTTCTTGAGAACTTTCTGGCCATTCTGATTTCTATGAGTTCCTGTGCACTAGCCATCCCTGCATGCACAGCACTGATTGACACCTGGTGTCATTAGATTGCTTCTTCCTTTTTTTCCTCTCCATCTAGCTATTATCTTTACCTCACCGCTGTCCCTTCCTAACCCCTGTCTGTGAAACAGAGAAATCAAGCCCCATCTCAGTTTCAGTGTCTCCACCTAGACCATGTGCTAAATAACCCTGACTTCCCTTCATTACATGGCTTCTCAGGGCATTTTCCTAAACAAGATCCCAAATACTTTGTAAAGGAATTAAGCTCTTGCCTAGCAGATAGAAGGGGATACAGTCAACTTTGACTTTATATAGGTTTTAAATATTTGAATGGTGATTGAAGACAATGAAACTAAGACTTAGAGCCAAGTTTTCAAATTTTTTGAGAAACTCTGAAACATAAAGGAATATATTATATCATGTAGAAACAAAACAAAATTTGACTTTTGCAATACATAATGAACTCTGATTTTTTTTTTTTTTTTTTTTTTTTTTTTTTTTTTTTTTTTGACAGAGTCTCACTCTGTCGGCCAGGCTGGAATGCAGTGGCACGATCTCGGCTCACTGCAACCTCCACCTCCCCAGTTCAAGCAATTCTCTTCCCTCGGCCTCCTGAGTAGCTGGGACTACAGGCACCTGTCACCATACCCGGCTAATTTTTTTGTATTTTCTTTTTAGTAGAGAAGGGGTTTCACCATGTTAGCCAGGATGGTCTAGATCTCCTGACCTCATGATCCCCCTGTCTCAGCCTCCCAAAGTGCTCAGATTACAGGAGTGAGCCACCACGCCCGGCCGATATTTTCTATTATATTTCAGTTTTCATATATTTCTGTGAACATTACATTGATTCTACAACCACTAATGAGTTATGATCTGCAGTTTGGGAAACACTGGCTTTAGGAGACTCAGTAAATTCTCTGAAATCCTAAAGCTACTCTGTATTGAACACAGAATTCCAAACCTAGTTTGTCCAAATTCAACACTTATCCAGAAACTATTAATAACATTTAAAAAAGTGTTTTCTCCAGAGGATGAACAATGTATTCATGAATCTGTAGGAGTTCTCAGGAAAGCAGTTCACAGAGAATTAAAGAGCTTTCACCTTTTACCCAGAATTGCTCATGCCTGCCTGGGAGGTGACTGGATTCTCATTGAAACAGGAATGCACAGTCATACAGCTGACTTTGAAGATGTTTTGCACAACTGCTGTTTTAAAGCATTTTTATGAAGCTTAACACTGTCATTAGAACTGTGATCCTTGCACCGTGGTGATATTGTAGCTCATTAGGGCCACGCAAGTTTTAATAAAAAGGGAAAGAACTACATGATTTACTTAATGTGGCAAGTGTAATGCTATGTCAAGTACATTGAGCATTTTTTTCTTTCTCTCCATTAGAACTATACCAATCTTGAATCAAGTTCACACACACATACACACAACTACTTCACAACCCCTGAAATATTAAATATAAAGATATTTTATCCTAAATCTCCAAAAGCCAAATGGAAAAGTTGTGACAAAAAGTTAAAATTGGTAAGAAGAACTAAGGCAGAAGGAGAATAAGGTGAAAGTATCTAGAAGGAAAATAATAAATAGAAAAATAGAAATCGCTTCCGTGTCTTGCCCTCACTAAGAACTGCTTCCAGAGCATGGCTCCCACACTGATGGAGGAAGCACTCGCTTATAGAGATGAATTAGGAGAAGGACTGCAGCTTCATCCAGGCATCTCTCATTGCACTGTCACTGGAATATGAAGAGCCACCTTCAGTGGCTTCCTCCGTTAGGTTGGACATTGCCTGATTGAGAGAGAGGATGGTGCTGAAGTCGAGGCAGCATGAGTACCATTTGGCAAGAATGGGGTAGCAGATGGTATAAGTGAGAGGATATGAAGTAAATCATATATATTCCATAATAATTCTAATGTCAAAAGTAGCCTTTTCTGTTTCCATTTTTTCCTCTTCACAATAAAACAAGAGAAGCGGGCCATCTCACATGACTCCTCAACTAATGTTTGAATTTATTCTTCCACATTATTTCCAAACAAGTATTAAACTAAATGTGATGAACAACCCACAGTGTTTAAAAAATCAATCTCTTATGGACTGATACTTCTATTAAAAAAAACAGCCTGGACATTGTTTCATGTCAACTTTTATAAATTTTCGAAGTGCTTTTCTTACATTCTCTACTTATCTTAGACTGACAATAAAAAGGCAGAGCACTGGCATAACTTATGTTTGAATACCCCAGTGTTACTGTAAAGAGTAACTACCTTGAGACAATTGATTGAATTTTCTAAGCATTTTCTGACAGTGAAAACAGTGAGTCAGTTGTTCAGCTGGGTGATGAAGATACAAAGGTGATAGGATAGTTACTCTGGGATCTATGTGTGGAGAGGCTCTCAGCCCAGCTCAGAAAGCTGAAGCCTTCCAGAAGACAGAGTCCAAAGCAGAGCCTTGAAGGGAGAATTTGAACAAGTACTCAGAGAACTATGAGGAGTTTGGCATACAGAAGCTTGAAGTGTTCTTGCTCACGTGCGTGCTCTCTCTCCCATTTCTGTCTGATACAGATTCATGTTGGTCTTTCTCTTGCTTCTCCTCATCAGTTCTAGTTATACTTGTGGGGACTAATATCAGTTAGGAACTCTGTTGTCATCAATGGACAGAAGGAAAGAAAGAAGGAAGAAAGAAGAAAGGAAGAAAGGAAGGAAGAGAGGGAAGGAGAGAGGAAAGGTGGAAGGGAAACAGGAAAGGAAGAAGGAAGGGAAGGAAGGAGAATATGAAAAGAAAGGAAAGGAAAAAGGAAGATAGGAAGGGGAAAGAGAAGGAGAGAGGGAGGGAAGGAGGAAGAAAAAAAAAGGTTAAGAGAATTGTTTCAAATCTCAAAGAAAGGTCAATGGTTTCCATTCCCAATGTCTCCAGCCAGCTTCTCATTGGTGTCACTGGGTAGGTCCTCCTATTCGAATCCCTGAGGCAGAGCACCGTGAGCTGTTCACGCAACCAGAGCCTCTCACATTCTACTCCTGCAGCCATGTCTCCAAGGACTTCCCCCAAACCACATGGCTGCTAATTACGAAGAGTAAAATTTTGAATGCATCAGGGTACGCTCTGCAAAAAAGATACATTCAGGGGTGGGAGGCAGGTGGAGGACAGGTCTGTTGATGTCAGTTGACCTCACACAATATTCTAGCCCCTTACGCATAGCAAGATGACAAATATTTAAAGCACGCTTTGAGTACTTTTTGGGGTTAAACAAACTCATTTAAAAGTATATACCTGGCATACGTAATTTCAGGTTCATCCAGTATCTCAGTATTGTATTTGGAATAAAAAAGTCAGAATATTCCATTAAAAAAAGAGGAAAAAATGAAAAATGAAAACTCTTCAATGAATTGTCAGTGACTCTTAGAATCAAGTTAAAAGTTATAATATGACCCAAAAGGTCCCACAGGACCCAGTCCTTACCCCCACATCCAGACCCTCCCCTGTTACACTATCTCCCATGCCTCTAGTTCAAAATGTTATCCAAATGTCAGAGGTTCACTCTAGGTCCTGTTGCTCACTGCACAGAAAGCCAATCACTGAGACAATGAGTATTGCCAAGAAAGAAGGCTGTTTATTCTCATGACAGTGGCCAGAGAGATGGGAGCCTAGTCTCAAATCTGTCTCTCACAACTGACCAAAATTGAGGGTTTATATAGCAGGGAAGTAATGAGGCTACACAGGAAAACAGGACTTAGGGAGGGTTAAGGAAGCAATCACGAGGAATGAGGGGTAGCATCTCACTGTCTGCATGTGACGACCTGATAAGTTTCAATAAGTTTCAGTTCCTTACCTGAGGGTTGGTTTCCTGAGGAAGTAACTCAAGTAAGATAAACGTAAGTTTCAAGTTTTAAGACAGGGAGGGTAAATTTCTACATTCGTACAAAACACCATAAACATCATTTCTATGAGTCAGTTGGGCTGGTTTCAAGAACATTCCCACTATGCTGACCTCACCCTCCCTCATGGCTGAGCAAGTCCACCTTCTTCCCTACCCTGGATCTTTGAACATGTATCTTTCTCTGCTTAGCACACTCCTTGCTGCATCCCTTGCCCAATCAGCTCCATCCCTTCACTGCACCTAGTTTGTCTTTGGGGTCTCAGATTCAATGCCACTTCTATAGATAATGCCTCCCTATCTTCAGCCTATGTTACATATTCAGAGTAAATATCAACACTGTGTCCCCTTGTTTTACTTCCTTCTCTTTTAAAGCAGTGACAAAGATTATTGTAACCTAGTTTGGTGATTTCTGACTTCCCTAGCAGAAGGAAAGCTGTATGAGAATAGAAAACATTTCTCTTTAGTCTTCCTGGGCACAGTGCAGTGCTTCTGCCCATTAGGTATTTAACAAATATTTACAAATGAACTTTTGAATTCTTCCACTAATATTAATAATAAGTGAAATTTTCTGGGTACTTACTACATGGTAAGTTAGAGCCAAATGACCATGAAAAAGGTAAGGCAGGAATAGGTTAGGTGACTTGCCCAAGGTAACACAGCTTAGCAAGCAGCAGAGCTGGGATCTGAATCTGGACAGTAGAACCATGGCATGCCACGTGTTCCTACCATGCTCTTTTAACGCTCGGTAATTAACTGCAATGAAAACATAATGCCATCTAAAAACTAGTGCTATTTATCTTTGCCTCCCACCTTGGACTTAAGTTTCTTTGACTCCCACATTGTTCCAATTAACTTAAATTTTCCAGAGCCTTTACTGAGGGGGGAAGTGTTGCAGGGGGTTGGATAAGAAAATTGGAAACTCACGTCTTGGAATGCGTTGGACAATGAATTCACCTATAAATATAGCAGTCTGTAATTATCTGGGATCCCAGAGCTTTGAATCTAGGATGACATCTATGAGAAAGTCAGCTCTGTGACACTCCGTTTTGAGGAGAAGGGAAGCCAAGGTTGTGCCATTTCTAGTTCTGACAGTATGGAAACCTAAAGGTATGGTGGGACTTTCATCTCTCAATACCACCCAATATTATTATGACTAGCTTTTAGGTTGAGAACAACATGCCCATTAGATCTCATTGGGAAATACGGTTCACAAGTAGCTCTGGTAGCCCCTAATGCCACAGATCAGATGAGATCAGATGCTAAAGCTGGACTTTTTAAATCAATAAATCGTTATGGAAGCTAGAGAGAGACCCATGGCTGTGACAGAGGTAGCAGAGTATAAATATATGTGGGGAAGGAATTTTCAAAAATTCTCTCATCTGCAGGAAGTATAATTTACCTTAGAAAAAAGAACCGTCTGGACTGGGCAACATGGCAAAACCCCACTTCTACAAAAAAAATACAAAAAAAAAAAAATTTGCTGGGTGTGGTGGTGCATAGTCCTAGTCCCAGCTACTCAGGAGGCTGAAGTGGAGGATCACTGAGTCTGGAAGTCAAGGCTACAAGTCAATGCACTCCAGCTTGGATGACAGAGTAAGACCCTATCTCAAAAGAAAAACAAGAAAAAAGAAAGGTTTTGTTTAGGAAACATCTTGGTAAGCTGACTGGGAAGAAAGGGAGAAGCCTGAAAGTTTGAATGTTGATAGGAACCACGTAAGGATAGAGAAAGCCCAAGGGCTCTTCTGAGCAACAATGACAGCCTTGGCTCTGCTCTGTAGCGAGGCAGAGGGGCCTGAGAGACAAGGCCGAGTGGGAAGCATCTGTAAGTTGGGGGAGGGATGGGAATTTGAAGCTGGGGACGTCCATCAGAAGAAGTAAGCAAAAAAAGCCCAAGTGGAAGACTGGCCAAGGAACATTTTAAACTAGAGGATGTTTAACATTCAATCTGGAGCGGTTTTGTGCGGCTGTGATGTGACTCCTGCCACTCCTCCATTCCACCTCATCTCACTTCCGGTGGAATCCACTGTACACATATAAGCTATAGTGAGGGCTTGTTTTTACTTTGTTTACTTTTGTTTTATCTTGTATGAAGTATGAAAAGAGACATTTGCCTGCCTGGAGTGAGGTGGAGCAGGAAGAAACAGCCCATACAAGACACCAAGACGTAAAGAAATTTAATCCCCAGAAAGTAGGGAGCTTGAGTCTCAGGAGACCACATTAGGTTGCCAACGGGGATTCTAAGAAATCCTGGAGAAGAGTTTAGACTTCTTTAGGACTTGAGAGTAGTCCAACTGATCCTATGTAGGTCTCAAATCACTGGGATACACCCACACTGATCTCTGCCTCTAAAAATCACATAAATATTAAAGATGGTTTTATGTTTGTTTACATTTAATTGTCCTATTTGCCTGAAGGTACTAAAGATATTTTATTCACAAAAAGGGTTTCCAGGGCTTGGAGGGAGGCACTGTATTACTGCACTTTGATCTGCATGTGGAATGCTGAACCTTGGTGAAATCAGTAAAACTCCGTTGTAAATGGAAGTGTTAACTCAGCCATTCTCTACCAATATGCTTACTACTGGAGAATATTTTTAATTATACACATTTAATTTTTATTCCTGTGTGTTTCCTCTGCTCATAATTTATTAGCTTAAAATACACCTTAAAATAGAACATCAGTGTATAGGTAAGACTCAAATTATGTTACTTCTCCATAATAGTTAGCTAGTATTTATAGTGTGCTTACTATCTTCCTGGCACTTTGCTAGTCCCTTTACACACCTTATCTGAGTTAAATCTTAAATAGTCCATCCCAGTTTCTAGTTTATGGCTGAGTACTCTGGGGCTCAGTATTTTGAAGCAATTGGCAGAGTGGCACAGCTGTTAGAAGAGAGAAATAAATTTGGATCTAAGTACCTCTATCTCTAGACACCATTTACTATTCACTAAGTACATCTCAAGGTAATCTAAAAATAAATTTAAAATATGAAAACCTAAAAGCATAACTTGGGTAACTGGTCTTGAAAAAAAAAAGATAAGGCTTAGTCTCATTCAGTAGCCTAAGCAGCTTACCTAAGAGGATTGGGTGTCTGGGCAGTCCTCCAGATATCTAGAGGCCTAAAGGGTTTTCTATTTTTTTGTATTGTTTTTTACACACAACCTTAAGCTAGAAATTATTACACCGAGAAAGAAAAGCAACTTGAAAGTTTTTCATTTTGGGGAAAACTAGGAAGTTGGAAAATATCCCTAATTCAAGTTATTTTTTAATTACATCTGCCTTCCATCCTTGCGGGAAACTTGGATAAACTTTACCATAGGCCGTTTTCATTTCTGAATATATTGTGTTCTATCATAGTACAATGAGATTTTAAATGCTATATTTTCTTAGAAGGAAAAAGAATGGAAGAAAGAAAAGAAGGAAGGAAGGAATGAAGGAAGGAAGGAAGAATCAGAAAGATAATACTACAGACAAAACACACTTTTAATATCAATATTGAACAGTGGAATTAGAAAAGAAAGTATTAGGTTGCCATCATGCATTCATTATAAAAAATACAAATTTCGGGCCGGGCACGGTGGCTCATGCCTGTAATCCCAGCACTTAGGGAGACTGAGGTGGGCGGATCACGAGGTCAGGAGATCAAGACCATCCTGGCTAACATGGTGAAACTCTGTCTCTACTAAAAATACAAAAACAAAATTAGCCGGGAGTGGTGGCAGGTGCCTGTAGTCCCAGCTACTTGGGAGGCTGAGGCGGGAGAATGGCGTGAACCCAGGAGGCAGAGCTTGCAGTGAGCTGAGATCGCACCACTGCACTCCAGCCTGGGCGACAGAGCGAGACTCCGTCTCAAAAAAAAAAAGAAAAAAATACAAATTTCGGAAAATATCCAAATTATTAGGACATATTTTTGTTTAAAACTCAGAGTTGGGAAACTTCTATTCGTTTTTCTAGCGTAAATGCTGAGCATGTTTATTTGTGTGTGTGTATACACATACATATATATGAATTTAAGTAAACTAACAATATATAACATCAGGTGGTATACTGCAGGAGACATATAGTGGCTATAAGGTTGATAATAACCATAAGGCCAACTCAAGATCTGGAAGGGCATACATTATCTATGTATTACTTTGTCATATGATGCAACCTGGCCTGAGGGTTTCCATTCCTGGCCTGTGGATTTGCAAGAAACAAGGCCACCCCAGCAGACACAACCTTTATAAACCTTAAAACAATGCTTTCCCTTATAAGAATGGCTTAAATTTCCTTTATTAAAAAAATAGCTGGTAACTAACATGGACTGAATAGAGGTATATTCTAGATCGTGTGCGTTGGAGGAATATTCTCCAAACTTGGAGAACAGTTTCTGGACAGAGATGCTCCTGGTCAGTCGATCGTCAGATCCCTTTCTGTACCTGGTGCATGCAGCTTGCCTGCTCCTGCTCTCCACCTTATAAGAACACTACGAAAATAAATTGCTGTAGCATCATGTGGCTCTAAGACACGTCTTCGATGCTAATTGGACTGAAGGGGAGAAATTGCCCCTAGGGAGGCTGATTAACCAGGGCCATCAGAAACCTTCAAACACAACATCATAATTGAATAAAATGCATTTACAGAATAATTTAGTTAGCATACCTCTTTTCAAAATTATACAAAGAACTGAAATGACTCATTTAAACTACAGCCATCTGACCTTTATTTCCAAATCATTGGTTTTCAGAATTGGCAAAGACATTAGGAAGCATTTAGATAACTTCCCCCTGGCGGCAGTCGAGATTGTTTCTGTGGCATCTGACCAGGCCACCTTCTCTCAGCCTGAAGAGTCTAGAGGCAGAGTGCTTTATGCTTGGAGGCAAACCAGAGCATTATTAGATAGCTCCAATTATTAGAAAGAATATACATATTACATACTGTCTGTCTCCCTAAAATTCCCACCCATGAATTTTGGTCCTGGAGAAACAAAGGCAGGTCCACCCTCTTTTTATTTTTTTTTCTCTCACATGACAAAACTCCTTAAGCATTTTTTTCTTTTGTTAAAAATATCTTCAGCAATATCCCTTCCGTATTTTCTGGGATAACTTCTGAATACCTGATATTGTATGTATTATTCGGGATTCTCTAGAGGGACAGAAATAGTACATGACTGTATATATGAAGGGGAGTTTATTAAGGAGAATTGACTCACACAATCACAAGGTGAAGTCCCACAATAGGCCATCTGCAAGCTGAGGAGCAAGAAAGACAGTCCAAGTCCCCAAACCTCAGAAGTAGGGAAGTTGACAGTGCAGTCCTCAGTCTGTGGCTGAATGTCTGAGAGCCCCCCTGGGAAACCATTAGTGTAAGTCCAAGAGTCCAAAAGCTGAAGAACTTGTAGTCTGATGTTTGAGGGCAGGAAGCATCCAGCACGGGAGAAAGATGAAGGTTGGAAGACTCAGCAAGTCCGCTCTTTCCACTTTCTTCTGCCTCCTTTATTGTCACCATGTTAGCAGCTGCTTAGATGGTGCCCATGCAGCTTGAGGGTGGGTCTACCTCTCCCAGTCCACTGACTCAAATGTTGATCCCCTTTGGCAACACCCTCACAGATACCCAGGAACAATACTTTGCATCCTTCAATCCAGTTGAGTTGATGCTCAATATTAACCATCACATTGTGATAAGCATCATTGTTATAATAAGATTTTTAAACTCATGAGAGGTGTCAAAGCAAGAACCTGTATCAGAAATAGACTTAAGGGGACAGAATTAGGAGGTCCTTCTACATCTCTGACTTTGCTGTGCAGCTGGTTAATAATAAAATACTGACCTTTAATTTCCCTCACCCTCTTTAACTCTGTCTCATTTTAAACATCCCTATTGCTTTCTTAATCTATTAGTAAAACGTACTATTGGAAATGTTAATGAGAAAAAATGGGGGGGTGGTAAAAGGTATTGCACAAGTAAAGAAAGAACATGTAGGTATTTCAGCATACAGCTTTTTACTTCTATACTTATATATTTTGTTTTTTTAAAAAAACTGGGTCATATGAAACATATTTCCAAAACTCTTTTGAAAAGCTGTACGTATTTTACCTATGACACCTATTCTGCCCTATCCTGCTTTCCCATTAGTGGGATTATTTATTTGAGTTTCAAGATTCAAGTGGGCCAATGTCTAAGTTGTGGTGAGGAAAGATAATATTTTGAAGGGTTTGGTAAATGGATTTTGATCACCTTGTCCTCTTGACTCACAGTATGTTTTTATAATCTTTTAACATATTCTCTGTCTCTCTCTCTCTCTCTCTCCTTTGCATTTTCATATCAAATGGTTCAATCATTGAAGTCATCTTCTTTCATGGTCTGCTGTATTCACTTGATTAAAAAGTTGTTCTTTTAAGGGAACTTTAAAAGCTCTTAAAACTTTGATAAAAGTTCAAGTGAAAAGTTATCTAAGAACTTTAGGTGGTTGTTCTTTTAAATCTGGCTCAAATCTAACCCTCTCAAACAGGTTGCAGTCAATTTCTTATTTTGCTAATGGCTTATTCTCAGTTGAGCAGGTTTTTCCCTAAGGATTGATCTTTCTGGAGTAAAGGAGACTGGGGCTGGTTGAGGAGAGAATAAACAAAATAAGTGAGCAAATTTTACAGCATGTTAGAAGACACAAGTGCTAAGGTGAGAAATAGCAAAAATATCAAAAAAGAAGGCATGCTGCAGATGAAATCATTTGAAAATTTATATAGGATGGTCAGGGAAAGTCTCTTTAAGAAGGTGATGTTTGAGCAAAGATTTGAAAGCTGAGAAAAAAGTAGCTTTGTGACTATCTCCAGAAAGAACATTCTGGGCAGAGGAAAGCACAGGTGCAAAGACCCTGAGGCACTGAGATACTTGGTCCACCTGCCCAGGAGCACCAGGGAGGTGAATGTAACTGTAATAGGATGAGCCAGAGAGAGATATAGCAGGATATGCTTTTAGAGATATTCCAGGGCACCAGCTATATAGGAACATGTAGGCCATCATGAAGAATTTTGTTTTACTGTGACTGACAAGAGGATCTATGTCAACATTTTGCACAAAAGAGTGACACCCTCTAACTTCTATTTTAAAAGAATCATTTGACTGCTATGTTATATGGTAACAAGGATAGGAAAGCTTATTCCAATTAAGATGCTTCATGGCAGTCCAGATGAGAGACGATTGTGGTTTACAACAATGGGGATAGCAAAGGAGATGAGGAAATGTGAATGGGATCTGGATATATTTTAAAAAGAGAACAAATAGAATACCTGATGGATTGCAGGTGAAGTGTGAAGGAAAAGGAATTATGTGGACAGAGTAGAGACAAGAAACAGAGCTGAGTCCTTCTGGCTCACCTGACCTCTTCTGATGCATGTAAAAATCTTGATAAACGGAGTTACCAAGGTTTAAAATCAAACCCAGACAAAGCATAGAAATCAGAGAATATCAAAATCAGAGTGGAATATATAGATTATTCTTGTCTCTTTATTTTATAGATAGAAGAACTAAAGCTTAGAGAGCCAAACCAATTCTCCTGAATCCTTTTTGCTCCTTTCAGTTCTTAGTTTTTAATGTAAACCTGTATTAAGTGGAATATCCACACAATGACAGACACAGATTATAAATGTAAAATGAAGTGATGTCCACAACAGGTGCATACCCATGTCGTCAGCATGAAGATCAAGAATGTCAACATTATATGAAAGGTCTTTTCGTTTAAAATTATTTTCAACATTGATATAGTTTGGCTATATCCCCACCCAAATCTTATCTTGAATTCCCATGTGTTGTGAGGGGGACCTGGTGGGAGGTAATTGAATCGTGGGGGCAAGTCTTTCCTGTACTGTTCTTGTGAGAGTGAATAAGTCTCACAAGATCTGATGGTTCTATAAGGGGGTGTTTCCCTGCACAACCTCTCTTTTTGCCTACTGCCATCCATGTGTATGACTTGCTCCTCCTTGCCTTCCACCATGATTGTGAGGCTTGTTCAGCCACATGGAACTGTAAGTCCATTAAAGCTTTTACCTGCATAAATAATCTAGTCCTGGGAATGTCTTTATTAGCAGCATGAAAATGGACTAATACAGAAAATTGGTACCAGTAGAGTGGGGTGCTACTGAAAAGATAACCGAAAATGTGGAACTACATAACAGGCAGAGGTTGGAACAGTTTGGAGGGCTCAGAAGGAGACAGGAAAATGTGGGAAAGTTTCAAACTCCCTAGAGACTTGTTGAATGACTTTGAACAACATGCTGATAGTGATAGGAACAATGAAATCCAGGCTGAGGTGGTCTCCTATGGAAACAGGGAACTTGTTCGGAGCTGGAGCCAAGGTCACTCACTCTTGTTATGTCTTAGCAAAGAGACTGGTGGCATCATGCCCTTGCCCTAGAGATTTGGAACTCTGAACTTGAGAGAGATGATTGAGGGTATCTGATGGAAGAACTTTCTATGAAGCAAAGCATTCAAGATGTGACTTGGGTGTTGTTAAAGGTATTCAGTTTTAAAAGGGAGAAAAGAGCATAAAAGTTTGGAAAATTTGCAGTCTGACAATGCGATAGAAAAGAAAATCCTGTTTTCTGAGGAGAAATTCAAACTGGCTGCAGAACTTTGCATAAGCAACAAGAAGGTGAATTTTAATCACCAAGACAAGGAGGAAAATATCTCCAGGGCATGTCAGAGACTTTTGTGACAGCCCCTCCAGGTCATCACAGACCTGGAGGTTTCGGAGGACCAAATGGTTTCATAGGTCAGGCCCAGGATCCCCCTGCTGTGTAGTCTAGGGACTTGGTGCCCTGTGTCCCATCTGCTCCAGTCATGGCTGAAAGGAGCCAAGGTACAGCTCAGGCTGTTGCTTCAGTGGGTGGAAACCCCAAGCCTTGGCAGCTTCCATGTAGTGTTGAGCCTGTGGGTGCACACAAGTCAATAACTGAAGTTTGGGAAGCTCTGCCTAGATTTCAAAGGATGTATGCAAGTGCCTGGATGCCCAGGAAAAAAGTTTGCTGCAGGGATGGGACCCTCATGGAGAACCTCTGCTAAGGCAATGTGCAAGGGAAATTGTGGGGTCAGAGTCCCTACTGGGGGAACACACAGAGTCCCTACTGGGTCACCACCTAGTGGAGCTATGAGAAGAGGGCCACCATCCTCCAAACCCCAGAATGGTAGATCCATTGACAGCTTGCACTGTGTGCCTGGAAGAGGTTCAGACACTCAACGCCAGCCTATGAAAGCAGCCGGGCAGGGGGATATACCCTGAAGCCACAGGGATGGAGCTACCCAAGGCCATGGGATCCCTGCTCTTCCATCAACATGACCTGGATGTGAGACATGGAGTTGAAGGAGATCATTTTGGAGCTTTAAGATTCGACTGCCTCACTGGATTTCAGACTTGCATGGGGCCTGTAGCCTCTTTGTTTTGGCTAATTTCTCCCAATTGGAATGGCTGTATTTACCCAATGCCTGTACCCCCATTGTATCTAGGAAGTAACTAACTTGCTTTTGATTTTACAGGCTCATAGGCAGAAGGGAATTGCCTTGTCTCAGGTGAGACATTGGATTGTGGACTTTTGCATTAATGTCAAAACGAGTTAAGACTTTGGGGGACTGTTGGGAAGGCATGATTGGTTTTGAAATGTGAGGACATAAGATTTGGGAGGGGCCAGGAGCAGAATGTTATGGTTTGGCTGTGTCCCCACCCAAATCTCATCTTGAATTTCCACATGTTGTGCAAGGGACCTGGTGGGAGGTAATTGAATCATGGGGTCAGGTCTTTGTTCACATGATAGTGAATAAGTCTCATGAGATCTGATAGTTTTATAAGGGGGAGTCTCCTTGTGCAAGCTCTTTTTTTTGCCTGTTGCCATCTATGTAAGATGTGATTTGCTCCTCCTTGCCTTCCACCATGATTGTGAGGCTTCCCCAGCCACATAGAACTGTAAGCCCATTAAAGCTTTTTCCTGTATAAATTACCCAGTCTTGGGTATGTCTTAATTAGCATTGTGAAAACAAACTAATACAACCATATGTAGACGTTTTGTAAATGTGGTCATGATACATTTATTTTCATTGTAATAAATTGCTCTATTGTATGAATATCAATTTATTAATCCAAGATACTGTTGACAGACATTTGAGTTGCTCTCTCTCTCTGCCCCCGTTTTTCTATTATAGTTAGTACTGCTATAAATATTTTTGCACATGTTGGGTGAAGTATTTTTTATTCTCTGCATGGACTTATACAATGATATCAATAGAGCTTCATCTTTTCCAAGAGCACAATGGCTCCACAAATACATTATTATTTGATGATTTGGCTTTAGCGTATGGTCTCCAGATAATTTGTTATCAGCTGTATTTCATGAGAAAAAAAGTGTGTTCCTCTCAAAGATGTGATTTCTGCCAGCTCTCTTGTTCTTACTGATTCTCTAAAAGGTGATGGAATGCTGTTCTTATATAAGGATCATGGGCAGCTAAAGAGCATTGAGAAAGATATAAGTCCCACAAGGAGTGATTTAGCTACTCAGGCTGGTATATAAAGAACACGGAAGAACAAATGCTGTGAATCCAAAGGGAGATGTTGGTTAGAAATAACAGGGTTAATATGATAATAAAAATTATACAGTAATAACTATTAATATAAACCATAATTTTATTGAGATAGGTAGCATAGCATACTGTTTAACAGAAAACGATCTGGACCAAAACTGCTTGGTTAGAATCTCAGCTCTGCCACTTTCTGGCTATATGACCTTGTTTTGCCTTAGTATTCTCAACTGTCAAGTGGGAAGCATGACATATCTATTTGAGAGGATTTAGATTTAATCAGATAACATGTGAAAGAGAATTTGTGCTTGAAATGTAGTAAACACAATGCATGTATTAAACATTATTATCACTTACTATATTTCAGTATGTACATATTTAATTTTAATGTTCTTTCTCTCAAGATAGCTATAAGTATGCTTAAACTTATAGCTTAAGCATTTTTTTCTGAAGTCATTTAATTTTCTACTCTTCTCTGCTAATTTGATTTCCTTTTTTTTTTAATGTGCACTTTGTATCATATGTCACTAAATGGCCCTTTTGAGTGCTTATATTTACTGGGAACTATATCTTGTCTCAGTGTATCAAGAACAAATCTAGGTGAAAATTTTTTACAACCCATTTTAGATATTCAGTTATGAAGGTCTACTTAACTTAAATAACTTACCTCAGGCTTTTCAGCATATTAAATAACATATTAAGTAGTTGGTGTGTTCTTTTCTGGAAGCCCTGTGGTATTTTACTATTGTTGCTGCCTCCTGTGGCTTAATGGATAAAATTCAGTCTTCAGTGGGTTTGACTGTTATGAGCTGGTTTTAATGGGAATTTATCTGGGGTTATTTGGATGCTGATGTTTTGAATCATTACTTCTGTACTACAACAATAACAAAACTTGCCACAAATATCAGACCAAATATGATTTCTAATTTTTGTCATTTTGAGATACCATAACTGGTAGAAAATTGACTGGAGGAAAAAAGAAACAAAGCAAAATTAAAACAAAAGAATCCATGTAATGGATTGGATGTTTTTGTCTCTTCTGAACAGGACTTTCAAACTGTATTGAAGCTCATTTCAGCTATAATTTTAAGACTGTTAATAGTAAATTAAAAGGGTCCAACCGTGGTAAAGATTGAGTAAGCATATACCAATATGTCTCTCCCACTAAATGCAACTGAGAACCCGGACAGGCTGCATGCACAAGGAACCTAAGGACTTTAACAAGCAAATGATAGCAAGAATATTGGGGAAGAAAACCAGATTTGAACTACTACTAAATTGGCAGTAATTCCCCCTACATACCTGTTTTTATTTTCCTTTGGTTATTCTTAGCCTGGACTCATAAAATAGCACAATATTCAGAAGTGAGCACCGGGTTTAGACAGAACTTCAAAGGAATCCCTCTGTTTCTCATAGAAGTGGTAGTAAAGGGAACATTTATGGGGAAGATGTAATAGAAGAAAGTTCCTTAATTTTGTCGTTGCTATCATTATTCTCTCCTAATCCTGCCCCCTAGCAATGTCACAGTGGCACAGAAGCAGAAGCAACAGGAAAGACACCTAAAATTTCAGGAAATAAGTAGTTGTGGTGTCAAAAGTGTGAGGAAATACTCATGTTTTCCTTTCTTCCTACCTTCTTGCCATGTGGCCCTAGAGAAAGGTACGGTCACAGGAAGTTCATGATAGAACGTAGAAATAAAGCCCTGGTTTTGTTGTCAGATCAGAAAGAAGTTGGGCACAGTGATTCATGTCTGTAATTCCAATACTTTGGGAAACCAAGATGAGAGGATTGCTTGAGACCAGGGAGTGAAGGCTGCAGTGAGCTATGATTGCACCACTGCACTCCAATCTGGGTGACAGACCAAGATGCTATCTCAAAACGAAACAAAACAAAACAACAAAAACCTAAGAGAATGCCTTGGGTTCAAGAAAATGTCAGGACAATTACAGAGAGAAGGGATCTCTCTGAATATAAGAAAATAATCCCCTAGAGTATACATAAACTTCTGAGCTCATCCCAAATCTGCGCATGCAGGGATTTAAACAGCATATCAAGTACCTTGAGAACCAAACTAAAGCACTAGCCTTCACCCACATCCCATGCTGGCCATTGAGCAGTGAACTCGGGAAAGATCTTGAAGAACAGCAAAACCTTTAAAAACTGATTGACATTGGATCCATGGCCCTCGGGTGTGTAAAACTTGGCTGGTGAACACACTGTGGTCACTTGTGTCCTAAAACATAAAAGTCAACATTCTTTTTTATTATTATCATTATTTTTGAGACAGAGTCTCACCCTGTCACCCAGGCTGGAGTGCAGTGGGGCGACCTCGGCTCACTTGCAAGCTCCGCCTCCCGGGTTCACGCCATTCTCCAGCCTCAGCCCCCAGAGTAGCTGGGACTACAGGCGCCCACCACCACGCCTGGTTAAGGCGTTTTTTTTTTTTTTTTTTTTCGCATTTTTTAGTAGAGACGGGGTTTCAAGGTGTTAGCCAGGATGGTCTTCGATCTCCTGAACTCGTGATCTGCCCACCTCGGCTTCCCAAGGCCAACATTCTTAACAAGACTCTGAGATTCATAACATAGTACCCAACATGTCCAGATATAATCTATAGCTTCTCAACATATGAAGGAGCATGAAAATCATGACATTTTGTAAGCAGACAGAAAATCAATTGATGTCAATCCTGAGATAATAGAGATGTTGGTATTATCAGACAGATTTTTAAAGCAGCTATTATTAGCATGATCCAAGAGCTAGGGAAAAATACTTTTGATACAAAAGAAAAGATAGATTCAGGAAAAAAAAAAAGATAACATATCTTTTAAAATGAAAGACTTATAAATAAAAAACAATATCAAAATTACCAAAAAAAAAAAAAAAAAAAGAGGCACTAAATGAGCTTGATAATAGATGGAGATAGCAGAGAAAAAACTTCAGCGTGAAGATACAGCAATAAGATTTATCTAATCTGGAAAATGTTAAAAAAAAAAAAAAAAAAGTAAAAACTAAAAGAGCCTCCAAGACCTGTGAAACGAAATGAAAGGTTTAACATTTATATCATAGATTACCAGAATGAAAGGAGAAAGGTCATAGGCAGGAAAAATAAAAGAATAATCGATGAAAAACAATTGGGGACATATATAAGTTAAATGATTCAAGAACCGCAGTGAACCCTAAACAAGACAAGTTCAAAAATATCCATGCTCTGATTCATCATAATCAAACTGCTAATGACATAATAAAAAAAAGAGAGGAGAAATGTATTGAAAAAAGCTAGAGAAAAGTAAACCTCACTTATAAGGGAACAATAATTCAAATTGTTATGGATTTCTCAACAGAAATCAGGAAGGGCAGAAAACAGTGAAATATAATTTATAGAGTGCTGAAAGTAAAGAACTGTCCACTGAGAATCCACTAAACTATTCTGAAGAAATGAAGGTATAGTTAATACATTCTTGGATAAAGGCAAACTGATAAAATTTTCAGCAGCAGAACTTCTCTAACAGAAATGATAAAGGAAGTGATTGAAATAGAAGGAAATTATGTTCAGTGGGTACTTGGAACTTCCAGAATGAAGCAAAGAGTGATTAAAATGTGAAATAAATATTTAAATTTAAGTAGGCTAGTTTTCTCTACTTGAGTTTTTAAAAAAATAGGTAAGCAAAAATTATACCATTATCTGATGGAGTTTTCAATATATGTAGACAATACAAATGGCAAATGCACCATGAAGAGACAAAACAATCTCCCTTTACCAATCTCTGTAATGGTAATGTTTCTTCATTCATCTACATTTCACTTGAAGTGATAAAATAATTTTAAGAGCAACCACTTAGAAAGCACACAAAGAGATAAAATAAAAAAGTAATAGTTAAACAAAAAAGAAATGTTAAATAATGTTATAATAACACAAAATAAGACATAGATGAAAATAAGAAAAAGAAACAGAGGAAACAAAGAGAAAGCAAATAATATATTTTAACATCTTCTTTTGAACCAAAGGGCAGGCATATTACTGCCTATTTTAAAAGATGTGGGTACACTAAGCTCGTATTTTCTCAACTATAAATAAACATTTCTTATACCTAAGTCTCTTGTCTCATTCATATTTCCCTGTAGGAAACGGGGCTTGGGAAGCTGATGCAAAAAATGCTGAACATATAGATACTGCTATTTCTGTGAGCCATGAATTACCCTTTGTGTCAGACCCAAGAGTTTAGTGTACTCCATCAACATCCATGGAACCCTGATAGGCTAACTATTAGCTTGCACATAGAACAAAAATCTCAGACACAGAGGACATGGAGTTGCAATATTAGTGTTAAGCAAATTATGCTTCAGGGTAAGGAAAAGTATAGGGATAAATAAACATATTACATAATAATAGAACTTCAGCAAACAGGCATACTCATCCCAAATGGCAATAAGAAGGCTTCAAAATGCATAAAGCAAAAACTAAAAGAAAAACGGACAAATCCACAAATACAGCTGGAGGCATCAACCTTCTTTCACTAACAGAGCAAGTAAACAGAATATGAAAAGGATCTGTAAGAACTGAAAAATACTATCAAACAAATGAAACATAATTGACATTTATAAAATACTCCATAGAATTATATTAAAACACAAATTATTTCCAAGTGTACATAAAACCTTCACAAACATAAACTTTATTCTTGGCTCTAAAACTATCCTTAATAAGCTTAAAATATTTGAAATAATAAGTTCAAGTATATTGCCTGATTACAATAAAATTAAGCTAGAAATTAATAACAGAAAGAACAATGGTAAATTTCCAAATATTTGAAAATAAAACATTACATCAGCCAAGGAGAAAGTCTGAAAGGAGATTAGAAAATATTTTGAATTGAACAAAAATTAAAATGTAACTTACAGGTTAGGTATTCCTTACCCAAAATGCTTGGAACCAAAAGTGTTTTGGATTTCAGTGTTTGTTTGTTTGTTTGTTTGTTTTGAAATATTTGCATTATACTTTCCCAGTTGATAATCTTCAATCCAAAAACCTGAAATCTAAATTGTTTCTATATGCGTTTTGTTTGAGCATCATGTTGATGCTCAAAATGTTTTGGATTTTGGAGCATTTCAGATTTTGGATTTTTTAAATTAGGTATAGTCAACCTGTACTAACATTTCTGTGATGATACTAAAACAGTTCTTAGAGGGACATTTATAGTATATATTATTATATTAACAATGGATAAGCAATATAACTTTCCACCTTAGGAAATTAGAGAAAGAAGAGCAAAATGAACCCAAAGCATATAGAAGTAAGAAATAAATGAATAACAGAAATAGGAACAAAATAGTAAAAATAAATATCAATAAAACAAAGAAAACAAAATGGAAAGACACAAATTACAATTTTCAGAAGAAAAACGGGAAAATCAAATGACTTTGAAATGACATTCCACTCTGCCCTAAATAGGAAAATTTATATGAAATGAACCAATTTCTTGAAAGACTCAAACAATCATGAATTAATACATAAAATAGAAAACTAAATACCTCCTATGTGTATTAAAAGTTAAATATCTAGTTAAAATTTTCATGTAAAGAAAACTCTAGGTCTAGATGGTTTCACTGAAAAAATCTACCAATATTGAAATAATATATAATAACAATCCTTCACAATCTCTCCCAGAAAATCAGAGGAAGTAATATTCTCTAAATCATTTTAAAAGGTCACAGATTCTTAGATACCAAAACCAGGCAAGACAGTCTAAGAAAATGATAGAGCAACACCTTTCATAAACATAGATACACAAATTCACAACTAAATATTGAAAAATGGAATGCACAATATATACAATACATGGTGCTTAAATGGGGTTTACCTATGGGATTGCAAAGTTAGTTCATTATTCAAAACCACTCAGTATAAAATATTATGTTGTAACAGACAAATAAGAGAAACTGTATGGTCATATTAATTAATTGAGAAAATGTATTTGACAGTGTTCAACTCATAGCTGTGATTTAAAATAAGCAAAGTAAAATAAAAAACTTCTTATCAAATAAGAATATCAAGAACCTATCTCCACCGGGAAAATGTTGTCAACAAAAATCTAAAACATTTTACTGAGTGACAGCAGATGGAATATTTACCTCCTAAGATGGAGGAAAATGATAGGATTTTAACTCTTACTATTTCTATTCACCGTAATACAAAATAGTAAGTGACAACAGGCAAAAAGGAACAAGTAATTAAAAAGAAGGAACACAACTGTCCCTATTTACAAACAATGTGATTGTCTAAGTGGAAAATTGTAAGGAGTCTACAAAGAGATGCTAGAACTAATAAATGAGTTTAACAAGGTCTCAAGATGTAAGCCAAACAGAAAATCAACTTTTATTTCTATGTATTAGCAATGAAAACGTGGAAATGTAAAATTTTAAAATAATATTTAGAATAGCTTAAAAATAAAAAACTTTGTCATAAATCTAACAAAACATATGAAGAACTTATGTGCTAAAATCTACAAAATGCTGATGAGAGAAATGAAATACTTTATAAATAAAGAGAGCTATATTGTATTCATAAATTTGAAGAAAAAATACACTTAAGATGTCAATTACTTCCAAATGGATCTGTAATTTTAATACAAATACAATGAGAATTTCAGCAGGATGTTTTTGTAGTTACAGATGAGTTGATTATAAAATTTATTTGAAAACTGAAAGGACTAGAATAGTCAAAACAATTTTGGGAAAAATAAATGAAGAAATCTGGAGGAGTTGCATTTTCTGCTTTTTAAGACTTACTATATAACCAAGGTGATGGATACAGCATGGCATTGGTGTAGAGACTGGCACATATATCAATGGGAGAGAAGAGAGAACACAGAAGTAGATCCACACAAATAAGCCTTACTGATTTTTGACAAAGGTGCTAAAGAAATTTAATGCGGAGAGCACCGTCTTTTCAACAAATGTATTGAAACAATTGGATATTTGTATGCAAAACTGAACCATGCCCTAACCCTATAACTTATTCAAAAATAATTCAATAAAGATCTCTATGTAAAATGCAGAGATACACAACTTTTAGAATAAAGTATTTGAGGTAGACACGGGAAACCTCTGTGACCTTGGGTAGGCAAATGATTCTTAGCTATGAAACCAAAAGCATAAGTAATAAAAGACAATACATGATATATTGGACTTTATCAAAAAGGTTTTAAAATTCATCTGTTAAAGATGCTATTAAGGATATAAAAATACAAGATACAGATTTGAAAACATTCTCTCTAAATCTTGTATCTGAGACAGGACTAGTATCTAGAATATATTAAAAAACTCTCCATACTCAACAGTAGAAAAAGAAAAAAAAAATAAATTGTTCAAAAAGATCAAACATTTTATCAACGTATATATACTGATGGCAAATAAGCACATACAAAGAAATTCAACATCACCAGCCATGAGAAAACTGAAAAATTAGAAGTTATGCAAGATAAAAATATGATATGTCACTGCATATCCATTAAAATGACTAAAAGAAAACAAAAGCTGATAATAAAAAAGTACTTGCTCTGAGGCTGTAGAATTCTCAGAACTAGAATTCTGCATCCAGCTGGAATTTTCATATGTTGCTGGTGGGAATGCAAAATGGTACAGCCTCTCTGGAAAACAGTTTGGCAATTTTTACAATAAAGTTAAACATATATATACAATATAACAACAATACTATTCTTAGGAAATTTCCTATTAAAATAAAACCTTCTGTTTACCCAAGAAAGTGCATGTGACTCTTTATAGCAGCTTCCTTCATAATCTCTGAAGACTACAAGCCAACCGAACGTGCACCAACAGTTGAATGGTTGAACATGCTGTGGGACACTCGCAGCGACATACTATTCTGCAATAAAAACAAACAATTGATTAGTGCAAAATATGGATCTCAATGAAATTGTGCAGAGTGAAAGAAAAGTTTCAGAAGATTAACTACTGTGTGAGTCCATATACATGGTCATTTTAGAAAGATGAGTAGCTGCCAGCATCAGGACTCGGGGGAAGATGGCAACAAAGGGGACCACAAGGAGTTCTGGGGGAGGTAGAACCACCACAATTGTGGAGGTGGTTACACAAATCTATGTATCTGTTAAAACTCATGGAACTACACAACAAAAAAATAAAAAAAAAAAGTCAATTTTACTGTACATTCATTTAAAAGTTTATCATGGGCTGGGAGCGGTGGCTCACTTCTGTAATCTCAGCCCTTTGGGAGGACGAGGCAGGCGGATCACGAGGTCAGGAGATCGAGACCATCCTGGCTAACACAGTGAAACCCCATCTCTACTAAAAAAAAATACAAAAAATTATCTGGGCATGGCGGCAGGCGCCTGTAGTCCCAGCTACTGGGAGGCTGAGGCAGGAGAATGGCATGAACCCGGGAGGCGGAGCTTGCCGTGAGCCCAGATCGCATCACTGCACCTCCAGCCTGGGCGACAGAGCGAGACTCTGTCTCAAAAAAAAAAAAAAAGTTTATAATGTATGGTTAAAATCCCTTTATAGTTTTATATAATCCTACTATAAAACTGAGTTTATAGTGGACAAAGAGGCAAAATTACATCCATTAGTGAAAAACTTATTTTTAGCTAGTGATCATATCATCTTGTGTGGAGATTTGGGTCTCTGTAGAGCACAGTATCAGGGTCTCTGGAGATTGCCAAAGATGCAATTTTCCAGTGCTGTGATAGAGTTTTAGCTGCTTCTAAGAGGTCTGAAGGCCTAAGGTAAATTGAAAATGACAGTGCTAACCATAAAGATATTGCACACTGAATACACCTGTGAAAGCACCCATAATTCTTACTGCAGAGACCCTATTGTATATAAACCAATAACAGCAAGGCTCTGGAGAAACGACTATCTTCCTTACTAGCTGATGATCTTGAACTATTATGTAAAATCCCTGAGCCTTGGGTCTTCATCTTTAAAAAGGAGTTAGTAGTAACAGCTTCACTGAACTGTTGGGAAGAGAACATTTAATGTAAAGTGGTTAGAACAGTGCCTGAAACACAGTAAGAATGCAATGCATGTTAGCTATAGTGGTAAGCTAAATAATAGCCCGTCCCATCCTAATCTCCAGCACCTATGACTATGCCAGTATACCTGACAAAAGGAGTTTACAGATGTTAGGGACTTTGAGACTATCCTAGATTATCTGGATGTTCCCATGGAACGACAAGGGGCCCTCCATATAAGAAAAAGAGGAAGACAGGAGAGTTGGTGTCAGACCCAGAGAGAATCTGGAAGCCGCTTTGCTTTTGACTTTGATGATGTTGGAAGGGGCCATAAACAAAGGGATGCAGGAGGCCTCTAAAAGCTGAAAAAGCAGGAAGTGGAATCTCCCTGAGAGCCATGTTGACACCTTGATTTTAGCCCAGTGAGACCCATTTCAGACATCTGAATACCATAAAAACATTTAAATAGTACATTTATTTTCATAAAAAATACTGTAAATTTTAATAATTATTATTTTAGAACAGTAAATTTGTGTTGTTTTAAGCCACTAAGTCTGTGGTAATTTGTCACAGTGCCAATCAGAAACTTATATAATTATTTAAAGCAAGTAAGTCATTTTTAGTTTCATTCAACTTACATTGCATGGCAATTCTACCACTTTCTGATAAGTCTTTCAAATTTTCTATTATCTTTGTTAGAGAAAATAGCTGTTTTGAGATCATCCATAAATGCATTTGTGTGGTGGACAGAAATTCAGACTCTGGAGTTGGCTGAGCCTGGATTCAAAACCTGCCTCCAGTACCTGCCATCCCTGAGACCTGACATCTGGCCTCACCTAGAGTTTGCTGTTTCCCCCCAACCAATATGGGAGTAAATGACTGCCTGTCTCATAAGGTGGTTGTGAGAAAGGAGGTATTGCCACAAATCATTTAGCACAGAGTCTGGCTCTTCATTAGTGCTCATTGAAGAAGAATTAAAAGTTAGTGGTTCTCCAATGTGTTCACTATACAGATAAGAAAACTGAGGCCCAGGAAAAACAAGTGGCTAGACTAAGTCAAACAGCCAGGTTCTAATATATGCAGGGCTAGAATCTATACCATTTTGCTACAACACATGGACCCAGAGAGGGGGACAACACACACCAGGGCCTGTTGGGGGGTGAAGGGTGAGGGGAGGGAACTTAAAGGACAGATCAATAGATGCAGCAAAGCACCATGGCACACATATACCTATGTAACAAACCTGCACATTCTGCACATGTATCCCATTTATTTATTTATTTTTTCTTCTAAAAAAAAAAAAAGGAAAGGTCTTTGGATGCGTGATGTCATTCATGCCTTCTTTATACTTGCAAAAATCAAGCTCTCCTTTCTTCCCCTTTAAATATTTTGCTCTAAAGTCACATGAGTCAACTGTGAAATGAGAACACACTATTTCCTCAGGCTTACTCCCATATTGGTTGGGAGGAAAAAGCACACTGTAAGAGAGGCCAGATGTCAGGGGTCAGATGCCACAGGCACTGGAGGCGGGATTTGAATCCAGCCTTGGCCAAATCCAGCATATGAGTTTCTGTCCACCACACAAGTGCATTTATGGATGATCTCAAACAGCTTCACTTGGAGTTGGTTTTTATTTGAAATTAAAAAAAAAATACTTTGAAAAGAATAGTTTATCACACAATAAAAGAGATTGGAAAAGATAAATATGAATTTCAAAGGAGAGTCCAGAACAACAATTTTTTTATGAGAAGAACTTTAGAATGTGTAGCCTTCCAGACTAAACTTCCCCTATCTCCTCAACACTTCCTAAAGAAAAAATGAAATAAAGATATTAAGAAACAGTTAACTACAGGAGGAGTTGAAGGTGACTTGAAGCAATGGAGACATTGAGAAGGGCTCAGTCAAAAGGAGGCTACTAGGGGCTGTTTAAGAAAACAGAAAGACAGGCAAATGACAGAGACAATATGGGATTTGTTTCAGAGCACCACAATAAAGCAAGTTACATAAATTTTTTTTGTTTTCACAATCCAAATTTACATCATAATGTGTAACATTTACACTATAGCGTATTCCATTAAGTGTGGAGCAGCTTTATGTCTAAAAAACAGTTGATATACCTTAAAAATATTACTAAAAAATGCAGTTGAAAATTGTGCTGCCACAAATAAGAAAATACTGATGGATTTTGTCACCACCAGGGCTTCCCTGCAAGAGCTCCTGAAAGAAGCACTCAATATGGAAAGGAAAACCCGGTACCAGCCACTGCAAAAGCACACTAAAATATAAAGACCAATGACACAATGAAGAAACTGCATCAACTAGTGTGCAAATAACCAAATGACATCATGATGACAGAATCAAATTCATATATAACAATACTGACCTTAAATGTAAATGGGCTAAATGCCCCAATTAAAAGACACAGACTAGCAAGTTGGATAAGGAGTCAAGACCCATCAGTGTGCTGTGGTCAGGAGACCCATCTTATGTGTAAAGACACACACACACTCAAAGGGATACAGGAATGTTTACCAAGCAAATGGAAAGCAAAAAAATAAAAATTAAAATTAAAAATTAAACAACAACAAAAAATAACCCAGGGGTTGCAATCCTAGCCTCTGGCAAAGATCAAAAAAGACAAAGAAGGGCATTCCATAAAGGTAAAGGGAACAATTCAACCAGAAGAGCTAACTATTCATACATGCACCCAATACAGGAGCACCCAGATTCATAAAACAAGTTCTTAGAGACCTCCAAAGAGACTTACAGACTCCCACACAATAATAGTGGGAGAGTTTGTCACCCCACTGTCAGTATTAGGCTGATCTATGAGACAGAAAATTAACAAGGATATTCAGGACTTGAACTCAGCTCTGGATCAAGTGCACCTAGTAGACATCTACAGAACTCTTCACCCCAAATCAACAGAATATACATTCTTCTCAGCTCCACATGGCACTTATTCTAAAATCGACGACACAATTGGAAGTAAAATACTCCTCAGCAAATGCAAAAGATCTGAAATCGTAACAAACTGTCTCTCAGACCACAGTACAATCAAATTAAAATTTAGGATTAAGAAACTCACTCAAAACCACACAACTTCATGGAAATTGAACAATCTGCTCCTGAATGACTCCTGGATAAATAATAAAATTAAGGCAGAAACCAAGAAGTTATTTGAAACTAATGAGAACAATGAGATAACGTTATGTAGGAGAATTTCTAAGACCTTTTCACTGAGGAGACAGTAGCCAGAATAGGGAGCCGACCCAGTTACACCAGGATCCACGGCTGTTTGCCACCTAGTGGACATTGGCGATAATTACAAGTCACTTCCAATGACAGAGATGCTCCTTTTGATAGCATCTATAACCTATAACTTTAGCTCCTTGATTGTGTTTTCTGCCTGTGAGTAGAGTTCTAAGGATAGAAGGAGAGACTAGCAGCTGTAAGTGCACTACAGTATGCTTTCTTTGGAAAAAAAAATATAATCAGTTACCAATTACTTACCTAGCAGTTGCAATGTATGAGGTGCTTTCAAAGAGAATTTCGGTATTTAGGAGTACTACCCAATGGATCACTCTCACTAAAACCTGCATTTGTCATGCCTTTAAATGAAAACATTGCCTGTGAATTTTTATTTCAGAAACTGTTTCATATTCTCCAGCGAAGCCATGGCCTTCAGGGTCTAGATAAAGGCATGACTTATTTTATTGCACTTCACTTTATTGTACCTCAAAGATATTGCATTTTTTCCCCCACAAAGTGAAGGTTTGTGACAATCACCTAAATTTAGCAATTCTGTTGGTGCCATTTTTTTCCAACAGCATGTACTCACTTGGTGTCTGTCACATTTGGATAATTCTGGCAATATTTCAAACTTTTTCATTATTGTTATATCTGTTATGGTGAACTATAATCAGTAATCTTTGAAGTTATTATCGTAATTGTTTTGGGACACCGTGAACCACATGCCATTAAGATGGTGAGCTTAATTGATAAATGTTGCATGTGGCTTGATTGTTCTACTAGCCAGCCGTCTTCTCAGCTTTCCCACTCTCCTCAATCCTCCCTGTAATCTGAGACACAATATGGAAATTAGGCCAATTAATTACCCTACAATGGCCTATAGTGTTCAAGTGAAAGGAAGAGTGGCATATCTCTCACTTCAAATCAAAAGCTAGAAATGATTAAGCTTAGTGAGGAAGACATGTTAAAAGCTGAGATAAATTGAAAATTAGGTCTCTTGTGCCAAACGCCTAAGTAGTGAATGCAAAGAAAAAGTTATTGGACAAAATTAAAAGTGCCACTTCCATGAATGTACAAACGATAAGAAAGCCAAATAGCCTTATTGCTGAAACAGAGATAGATTTAGTGGTCTGGAGAGAAGATCAAACTACCTACATTTTCTCAAGTCAAAGCCTAATCCAGAGCAAAGCCCTAGTTCTCTTCAATTCTTTGCACACTAAGAGAGGTGAGGAAGCTGCCGAAGAAACGTTTAAACTGGCAGAGGTTGATTCATAAGATATAAGGAAATAAATTGTCTTCATAACATAAAAGTGCAAGGTGAAGCAGAAAATGCTGATGGAAAATCTGCAGTAAGTTACCAGGTGATTAGCTAAGATAATTAACAAAGGTGGCTGCACTAAACAACAGATTTTCCATATAGATAAAACAGCCTTTTATTGGAAGAAGATGCCATCTAAGACTTTCATAGCTAGAAAGGATACTAATTCCTGGATTCAAAGCTTCAAAGGACAAGTTGACTCTCTTGTTCAGGGTTAATGCAGCTGGTGAAGCAGATGATCATTTACCATTCCAAAATTCAAGGGCCCTTAAGAATTATGCTACATTTCTTCTGCTTATGCTCTGTATGTGGAATGGCAAAGTCTTTGGCAACTACAGCCCTTATCAGTCAGCAACCATCAAAAGTGAGTTAAGACTCTGCCAGCAAAAGGGTTAGCACTCCATGAAGACTCAGATGATCATTAACATATTTTAGTAATACTTTTATTTATTTGTTTTTCATATACCTCTTTCCTCTGTACCTTTCTTCATGCCATTCCCTCTGCCCACCTTGGCCTTCTCCAGCCCCACTCTCTCTCAACACCTAATCATCCTTTGAAGCTTATCTCAGACATCAATTCCTCTGCACTCCGTGATGCACTGTTGCACTTACCAAATTGTAATCTTCTGATATATGATTGTTCTATTCACTAGATGATTAACTCCTTGAGGGCAAGGGCCGTGCATTACTCATCTCTGTATCTCCAGTTCCTAGAGCATTTCTTTTTTGTTTGTTTGTTTTTATTCGTACATAAAATAATTGTACATTTTTATGCGGTGCATGTGATATTTTGATACATGCATACAATGCGTAATGGTCGCATCAGGATAATTGAGATGTCTGTCACCACAAACATTTATCAGCTCTTTGTGTTAAGAAGATTTCAAATCATTGTAAGATTCATGGGGAGGGGTAAACTTTGGCCAAATATTTGATGATACTGAGGAATTCTCGTTTTATTTATTTACTTATTTCTTTTTTTAAAACTTTATTTTTTATTTCAATAGGTTTTAGGGAGCAGGTGGTGTTTGGTTACATGAATAAGTCCTTTGGCAGTGATTTCTGAGATTTTGGTGCATCCATCACCCAAGCAGTGTACACTGTACCCAACGTGTAGTCTTTTATCCCTCACCCCCCTCCCGCCCTTTCTCTGGAGTCCCCAAAGTCCAATGTATAATTCTTATGCCTTTGCATCCTCATAGTTTAATTCCCACTTATGAGTAAACATATAACGTTGGGTTTTCCATTCCTCAGTTACTTCACTTAGAATAATAGTCTCCAACTGAATTCACCTTGCTGTGAATGCCACTATTTCACTCCTTTTTATGGCTGAGTAGTATTCCATGGTGTGTGTGTATATATATATATATATGTGTGTGTGTGTGTGTATGTGTATATATATACATATATATCACATATTTTTATCCACTCACTGATTGAAAGATACTTGCACATGCATGCTTATAGCAGCACAATCTTCAACAGCATTTTTTTAGTAATACTTTTAAATTAAGGTGTATATACTGTTTTTTAGACATAATGCTGCTCCACGCTTAATGGACTACAGTATGGTATAAACGTCACTTAAATTTGCATTAGGAAAACAAAACATGCATGTAACTTGCTTTATTGTGGTGCTCTGAAACAAAACCCACCATGTTTCTGTCATCTGCCTGTCTTTCAGTTTCCTTAAATAGACACTAACAACCCTGTTTTGACTGAGCTCCTCTCAGTGTCTCCATTTTCATCTTTCTGATATTCCTGTATGTGCATCCATCACTCTAGCTGTAATGAATGATTTGTAATTACCTGATACAGACTGAACATTGCGACCCTAGATGCGTATTTTGAAACCCTCATCCTCCACATGATGGTATTTAGAGATGGGGCTTTTAGGAGGTAATTAGGTCCTGAGGGTGAGTCCTCACAATGGAATAAATGCCATTAGAAGAGACCTGAGAGAGTATGTTTCTCTCTCTTCCCCTGTCTTCTGCCTGTGAAGGTGTCTGTCTACAAGCCAGGAATTGGACACTCCCCAGAAAACAAAACAGCCAGCACCTTGAATCTTGGACTTCTCAGCCCTTAGAACTATGGGGAATACATTTCTGCTGTTTAAGCCACCCAGTATCTCTGGTATGTTGTTATAGCAGCTGAGCTAAGAAATTGCCTATATGTGCCTTGCTCTCCCACTCTTTCTTTTCTTTGCTTGTGCTAGTCCCTCTTCATAGGATGCTGTTTCCCCCACTGTTTAAAATCTTATATTGCCTTTAACCCAATATGCCCTTCCCTATGTAATCAATAGATATAACAACCAAAAAAATGAGTTAGCTCCAATTTGCTTTTTCAGACTAGGTTTTCAAAACTCAGTATGTATTTTATAGTTATGGCACATTACAATTCAATTAAAAATTCAGTTTCTCAGTCACATCAACCACATTGCACATGGTCAACAACCACATGTAGCAGAACCTACTGTATTGGACAGCACAGTGCTACAGGATCCAGAACTTTCTCACCTTGACACAAGTTATGACCTATGGAGAGATGATAACACTGCCATAAACAAATTAACAATATTTGTTTCAGTGTTGAAAGACTTATATAATTTGGGTTAAGCATTTATTGGGCACCTTGGTAGACTGAGAGGGCCTCCAGAGTTAGGACAATATATTTTTTCTTTTATAATCCCTTACTTTTATTTCAAGCCATTTTCTGTGAATTTTTCCATTCAGCTCAAATTCTGCTTTTTGAGAGGAGGCATGAAGTGGACCTTGACCTCACAGTCTGACTTAAAAGATTCCTTCCATGCCCTCACACCACTTTTTGTTATCACTTGACCCATTGCCCTGTGCTCTGATCTCCTGTGTGCTTGACAGCCTCTCTCATGGGATGGTGTGCTCTTTGAGGAAAGTGACTATACCTTTCTTCTCTGTATCCCCAATGCTGTTGTCATTCCTGGTGTAGAGTTTTGCTAATGGCCATATATTGAACGAATGAATGAGTTTTTAAAAATAAGTCTTAATCAAGTATCAGTCATTAAAAGGTGTCCAGTAGAATGTGATTTGAGGACAATTGAGAAAAAATACGTCCTCCCTGCCCCCATCTGACACTCCATCTGATTCTACCTCTCCTATTTATTGAGAACACATGTTTGAGACTTTATTTCACAGTATGTCTTTAAGGCATTTTTGCCTCACCCATTAAAATTACAACCTCTTTTGGATGGGGTGCTCTTTGATACGTTAGTCATTATTGGCACATGGGCTTATAAACAGTGACAGCCAGAGGAGAGTAATTTCCTTTGGGAACAGAACAACCTGGGTGAGAAAGATTTTAATATGACAAGAACAGGATTAGTAAAAGACAGAAAAAAATAGGAGAGGGATAAAAAAACAAGCATTTCTAACATCTCACCTGTGCCTAGTATTAGATTTACCCTTTACTCAAGGACCTAAAATAGATGTTTCATTAAAAATACAGACATTGATTCAGTTAGATCTGAATTCACATCCAAGTTCTGCCATCTCTTCACTCTGTGACTGAGAGAGAGTTATTTATAGTCTCTGAGTTTCATCTTTCCTAGCAGAAAAAGAGGGACGCAACAAATCGTGTAGGGACAGTGAGGGCCACAACACGTGCATGATGTTTGTCATATGCCATTCTAGAGTCCCAACAGAAACTCAGTCAATGTTATATATCCCTTCTGTCCTATGCTCAGGGCTGTCCATGGTCTGGCAGTAATGTATCTATCAGATATTTTGTCCAACTTCTTGCCAAAATAGGTGCCACATCAGTGCCCTACATGTGTTCCACATGTGTGACCACTGTAACTTTTCACATGCCATTCCTATGTCCAAAATGATGATCAGACAACTAACTCCCAAGCCTCCCGTGTAACACGGATGATGGGTGGATTTTAGAGAAAGCATAAGGGTTGGGATGTGTGTTGTGTTAGGTAACAGGAACATAACCATATTATTTGGATTTTGGAAACCAAATATTTTGCCAACTAAAATGTCTGCCTAAAATATACACACAGGAATCCGGGCATGTTTCACACTTACTGGGTGTCTTCTATATACTAGACTCAGAGCTGCTTTGTCTTTCACCGGTATTGTTAAAAAACAAAGCTTCAGCTGAATTAAATTTAAAGGAGTTAAATTGAGCAATGAACAATTCATGAATTGGGCAGCCCCCAGAATCACAGCAGATTCAGAGAGACTCCAGGGGTACCTCATGGTCAGAACAAATTTATAGACAAAAAAAAAGAAAGAGATGTACAGAAATCAAAAGTGAGGTACAGAAACAGCTGGATTGGTTACAGGTTGGTGGTTGTCCTATTTGAACACAGTTTGAACACTTAGCAGTGTATGAGTGATTGAAGTACGGCTGCTTGGATTGGCCAAGACTGTTATTGTTACAGGTGCATTCTCCTAAGCTAGGTTTTCAATCTTTTCTACCTGTTAAGTTAGGTTACACTTCACCCAGAAGGACTCAAATATGGAAATACAGAGTCCTTCTCAGGCCATATTTAGTTCGCTTTAACAGTATCCTTACTGGGAGGAGAGTTAGCAGTTTAAGATTATACCAGGTTTTTCTAAAATACCTTTCAATCTCACTTGATTTATGCTCTGAATGCAGCAGCTAAAGAGTATGTCCCACCTCAGCACAGGAATATAGCTTTACCCAAGAGATACAGACTACATTCCAAGAAACTCTGACATCAGCTGGCTGGAAGAGGGTGTCTCAGAAGTTGAATTACAGCTGCCGGATATAACGCTGAAGTGTAGAATTCCTGCAGGGACCTTGCTTTTTTATTAAGAAATCTGCTGATGGAGTTCGGTTTGGCCTGAGTTTGAGCTCAGAGCTCATAATACCCTGTTCTACCTCGAAATCAAATACAAGTCAATCAAAAATTATTTTTGGCCTGCACTGTGTGCTGTTGCTAGGGAGGCATGATGGGGATGCAGTTGAGTCAAATAACATGTCTTCCAAGCTGCCTCTATTTTTCCAACACAACTGAAAAAGAGTACTTCCAAGCATAACATCTAATTATTCCCATTTCTGGTGTTCACCTCCTTGAGATTGTCTACCACACTCATCATTCCAGGACAGCAGGCACATCTTTTCCCATCATCAGTTATATTAATTAGAACAAACGTCCACTCTCAACCTTGTATCTCAACTTCTATAGGATTTTGGCTACCACTGGAAAAAAAAAAAGCATATCTAGGATTTGCTAATGAAGTTTACTAGCTTCTGAGTCCTTCCTCTGTATAACAAGAGGTCTTCCTCTGAGTCTTCCTCTGTATAACAAGAGGTCTTCCTCTGAGTCTTCCTCTGTATAACAAGAAAAAAGAATATTATCCTCAATTGATAGATGAAAACAATAAAGCTTGGGGAGTTTAAGACATGTATCTAGCAAAGGGCAGATCTCATATTCAAACCCTTACAAAGAAACAAATAAGACAGCTGAGGAAGTCATCAGTCCAAAGTATACAACCTCTGTCTCTCCCAGAATGTGCTGAGTTTGTATGAAAATACTGAGGCATGTATTTCTAAAACTCAAATACTTAAGACATGGACACACATACACACACGCACACACACACACACACACACACACACACACGTAGAAGCATACTTGAAAGTCCTGTATGTGGTACATTATAGCAATATTAGATTTACTTCTAGAAACCAACCTGAGTCCCCGGTGTGGATAAATGCCATACTCTAATGTTTCCCTAGAATTCTATTTTCTCCTCAATCAAAATCAATACCTATATTTAAATTATTATTTATTTTAGTGTAAATCTGGGTAGGCTCTTACTTTTTGAGGGCCTGGGTGGTGGTTCATTCATCTGAAGTTTCCCTCAGCAAATCATACAGGATTTGGCATATAGGTCGTGCTCAAGAAGTATAAATTTAAAAAAAAAGCCAAAGTTGAATAAATGTTAGAGACATTAACTGCAAGTGTAAGTAGGCGATTAAGGATTTGTGAAGAATCTAAATGCACCCAGTGTCATTTTTTAATTATGAATTCATTCATTCACTTAAACATATATATTAAGTTTATTTCCCCTGCCAAGTCTCATAGTGAATTCTGGTTATAGCAATGAATAAGTGAGGCTCTTTAGGACAGAAATATGTGCTCAAAGAATGTATAATCTAACAATTTTATCTGCTAGAAAATGACATATTCATTTAAATAAATTTCTATTTTAAAACCTTAGGAAAAAATATTATCCTCAATTGATAGATGAAAACAATAAAGCCTGGGGAGTTTACGTAATACATCATATATGTAAAATGGAACAGATCTGGTATTCAAACCCAAGACTGTCTCACCTGAATTTGTTCTTTTTTTTTTTTTTTTTTTGGGGGGGGTCTCCCTCTGTCGCCCGGACTGGAGTGCAGTGGCCGGATCTCAGCTCACTGCAAGCTCTGCCTTTCGGGTTCACGCCATTCTCCTGCCTCAGCCTCCTGAGTAGCTGGGACTACAGGCGCCCGCCACCTCGCCCGGCTAGTTTTTTTTTGTATTTTAGTAGAGACGGGGTTTCACCGTGTTCGCCAGGATGGTCTCCATCTCCTGACCTCGTGATCCGCCCGTCTCGGCCTCCCAAAGTGCTGGGATTACAGGCTTGAGCCACCGCGCCCGGCCTTGTTCATTTTTTATACTGTGCCATGTAGCCTTCCATAAACAGGAAGTATCAGGTGGGTAAAGGGAACTGAACAATATGATGATGAAAAACATCCCCTTTCTAAAATAAAGTCCATAATAGCTGGCACCAATTTGGTCTCAGGTGTGATACATTAGGAATCTACTTATTGACCACTCGGAGCAGCTTCCCCTTCCAGTGGCCAATTTAGGCGCCAAGGCAGTTAAAAATAGGTTCTCGAGACATTTTCCTTTGTACTAGCTCCAAAAGCTGACCGCATCACCTCGCTTCAACCCCAATTAGTTCTCAATACAAAAGCACTTTGGCTACCAGCCATTTCTAGAAACAGGGAAGCAGACTTCTGACCCAACCTGAATGTAATTCCAAAAACAATACCATAAACAGAATGATATGGAGTGGAGAACGTGGGTCAGATGGAGAGAGGCTCTTTGACAGCATCATCCGCGGGTCATTTGCCATTAATAACAAGGCAGCTTGCTTTCCTGGGCCTGCTCCAACCTGCTAATAGGTGTTCTCTGGGGATGAACGGAGCCACTGCAGAAGCATCTGTAGGCCTGTGTATTGTTTCTAACAATCCAGAGCCCCACCGAGTTCTATCCTCTGGACTCCTCCATGCAAATGGATGAATTCCTGCTTCCCCGCACTTTCGCTTTCAGCTCTCCCCACAAATGAGGGCATTTAATATGTCCTAGTAGTTCTCTTCCATTTTCCACTTTAACGCTCCCTTTATTAGAGGTACAAGCCATTGATTTAATTAAAAGGTTAACACCAGAGCAATCTAATCTTTCCTCCCCACCCTTCTCATCTGATTTATCCAGGGCTGCAGCTTACATCAGAAATCACAAAAAAAGGAAAAAAAAAAAGCATCAGGCCAGTTTTATAACTAGATAAATCAAAGCACAGCTGGGAAGGGCTTAGGCTAGTGAATAGAACATGCATTTTGAGTTGGGATTTTTAGATTTTTAACTCAGCAAGAATCTCATCATGATGTTATTTTGGGCAAGTTCGTTCTCTCCAGGGCTGTTTTTTTGATCTGTTGAATGGGGTTTTCTGAACTTGACTGATTATGAGAATCACATGAGATATTTATCAAAAATACAGAGTTCCAGGATCCATATCAGATGGAAAATCTGAATCTTCAAAGAGGACGAGGTCACCCCTAGATATTGTTCATGCTCACAAATTCAGCATACGCTATGTAAGTGGACCTGTGGGCTTTTCCAGCTCTGAAGTCTAGTCCACCTCTGACGGTGATCTCAAAGCACTCATAGGTAAGTAGTAGACAGAACAATAATCAAGCGTTCTGAATTTCTTTCAAAACTCTTCAGAGATACCGTAATACACCGGGGTACTTAGCCAGGTCATAGTGAGTGCTGGACAACATCGAGAAAGCAATTGAGCTAATTTTATGTCTTGGCCAGACTTCTCTTTGCATGTCCCTGCTCTGTTTCTCTTGCCCTCCTTCATTCTTAAGGTATTCTTCAGCCTAGTTCTGGCCTTTGCTTTATCCAGACTGCCCATTATGTCTGCTCAAAGCACTAGAACCTCATCCATTGGTCTTCTCCTGTCCCTTACAATGTTATTCTCAACCCTGTCTTGCTAGACAGTATCTGAGAAAATGTGATATTAATGTGCTAATGAGTAGTTTTGGCATAAACTTCTGTCTTTAGGCAGAGTATTTGCAATTTAACTAGGGATATCACCAAAACTTGAAAGAATTATGTTAAAAATGTCAGAATTTTGAACACCATGTGTAGTCTAATGTGGATATATTTGGGGTCAATGTGTGACTTCTGACACACTAAATCACATCATACCATCATTGAAAAAAGAACATTAATGGAGCTTTATTTTTTAAAACTTTGATGTGCTAGAAGATTTACCTCCAAGCCTTAAAATCTTTCTGCTTCATTCACATAAAAATTCACATAAAATTTAAAAAATTTAATAAAAAATCCATTTAGCTATTTCCAATATGACTTACCAAGTTATTCTTTTCTCTCACTTGGGAGGATCTCTACACTTAGCTTTTACTGACAATGAAGCTGATTTCTCCCATTGCAAACCTAAGAATAAATTAGAGGCTTATCAAATATGTGCATCTTATGTGTAGAAAAGAAATATGATGTGCCAACACTACACCACAGGTAACTGCATTTGAAAATAATGTAGTGTACTTGTTAAATATAAAGCTGAGTGGATACACTTGATTTCTGAAAATAATATTTTCCATATTGAACCAAATGCTCGAAGATTTTCCTGTATGGAGAATAGAAAACAATTGAAGGATCCTGTTACTGAATGAGGCAAAATTTACAACAAAATGTTTTCACCAGGATTTATCTCACCAAGTTTACATAAAACCTGAGTAGATCCGGGTGCAGTAGCTCATGCGTGATATCTCAGCACTTTGGGAGGCTGAGGCAAGAGGATCGTTTGAAGCCAGGAGTTTAAGATCAGCCTGCGCAGCAAAGCAAGGCCCCCTATTTACAAAAATAAAAATGAAAACATTAACCAGGCATGTAGCACATGCCTGTAGTCCCAGCTACTCCAAAGGTTGAGGCGGGGAATCACTTGAGCCCAGGAATTCAAGGCTACAGTGAGTTATGATCACACCACCGCACTACAGCCTGGTGACAGAGCAACGCCCTGTCCCAAAAAAAATTTTAATCAATAAAACATTAAAAGATTAAAATCCTGAATAGAATGGCCAAACACTGCTCTTTAGTTCTCTAGTGAAATGCACAGTGGTTGAGGATGCAGGTTCTGCATGCAGACTTCCTGGGTTGGAATGGAGGTCCTACCACCTTTCAACTAGGAATTACTGGGCAAGTTAATTAATTCCCCATGCCTTGTTTTCTACATGTATAAAAAAATGGTATAAAAGTACCACCTACTCAGTAGGATTTCTGTAAAGAATAAATGAGGTCATGCATGCAACAGCTTAGAATAGTGCCCTGGTACCCAGTTATGAGTTAATTTTAGTGGCAAGTGCTTTTATTTTTACCCAACTTGCTTCTTACCTAGAGGAGCAATTAACTGGCAGCAATACTGTGCCAATGCAAGCTCTTAATCTCTGTTTATCACTTTGGTCCAAATCCTGATGAGGATTCTTATCACATGCCAGATCCTAAAGGAAGTCTTGGGGATCCTTTTCACCCCCGAGTTTTAGACCTGGCCAGAGTCATCTTGTTCTGTGCCACCTGCTCCAAGATTCCTTTTCTTTCAGCCTCAATTCAGACTAGCAGGAGCCTTCCTGGTCTTCCCTCACTGGCCATCAGCAAGGTGAGAGAAGTCCTGAGAGAAGAGCAAGAAAATGTTCTTCTCATTTACCACAGTTTCTGTCAATCAAAAGGATGGACAGACATATTCAATGGTGGTTTGATTGTGACATTTAGTTCTCCATTTGTCTACTTTTATTTATTCCTTACTGATTTTAAAGTGAATGAACCAATGTGTCCCTTGATAAATCAACAGCTATTTATTGAGAGCCAATTTTGTGGCAAGCACCGTCCTGGGGACTAAAGATTTGCTGCTGAAGGACAAATGGGGTTCTCAGTCACGTGGCACTCGCAGTCAAGAGAAAAAATATGTATGCCTCAAAAATATACCAATGATTAAATAATTACAACTGTGGTGAGTGTTACCAAAAAAGTAAATGGATTCTAATATAGTCAAGGACGTTGGGAATAGAATATAAATGGGACATCTGAAAAATACGTTGCCATCAGACAAATTTAGTCTTTCTGTTCTGAATAACATATAAAAAGTCCATATGAAAGAGGATATCAAAAAAATTATGATGTATAAAAAGAATTAGGGATGAAACAAAAAAATACCAGAGAGAGAAGCAGGGTCATCTCATTTGAGGCCTTGGAGGTCATGTTAAGGATTGGTATTTTTCATGACAGTAATTGAAAATCATTGACAAGTTTGTACTAGGTGAAGTAAAAGTTCAGAATTATGTTTTCATATATCACTATGGATGCAGTATAGAGAAGTACCCGGCAGGGAAAGCTACATGTAACTTACTATGTTGGGATAGGCTAAGGAGTATAAGAGGAGACAAAAAATAACCAATGTTATTTGGAAATATATAAGACTTAGAATTGAGAGAATGTGTTTGGAAAAGAGGGAGTGGAGGAGATTCTGGATTGGAAAATTCAGTAGGGCATGTTTTTTTCTACAGTAGGAAACACCAAAGTAAGATATTTATGATACGCTGAGTTTCAGGTCTCCCTGCAGCATCTAAGTGGAGACATTGGAAAGGCAGCTGAATATGTGTGTCTGGATCTAGAAGGAGAGGTCTTGGCTTTGAATATAATTTTTAACATTGAAACCATGGGAGTGTAAGAATTCCCCGAGAGAAAGACTCTACTGTAAAACAAAACAAAGCAAAAAACAAACAAAACAAACAAACAAACAAAAAAACACTTAAAATCCAGCCTTGAAAAACTCCAAACATGAAAGTCTAAGCAACAGAAAATAAATGATAAAAAGAACCTGAGGGCAAATCAGGAGTAAATGAATAGTCCATAGAATTCAAGCAGAAAGAATGTTTAAAAAATGAATGAGAGCGTGTCAAATGCTTATGAGAGCCAAGGCTGCAGAGGACTCGACGTGTTCAGTGATATTACTGTCATGGAGGCATTGATGACTTCATAGGAAGAACCACTTTTTTTTTTTTTAAACTAACTTTTTTTTTTTTTTTT
>NW_016804647.1:761727-870100 GCF_001698545.2 Rhinopithecus bieti
AGTTCGGGAGGATTCCCTCTTTTTCTATTGATTGGAATAGTTTCAGAAGGAATGGTACCAGCTCCTCCTTGTACCTCTGGTAGAATTCAGCTGTGAATCCATCTGGTCCTGGACTTTTTTTGGTGGGTAGGCTATTAATTGTTGCCTCAATTTCAGAGCCTGCTATTGGTCTATTTAGGGATTCAACTTCTTCCTGGTTTAGTCTTGGAAGAGTGTAAGTGTCCAGGAAATTATCCATTTCTTCTAGATTTTCTAGTTGATTTGTGTAGAGGTGTTTATAGTATTCTCTGATGGTACTTTGTATTTCTGTGGTGTCCGAGAACCACTTTTTTTGATGGCTTGCCAAGAGTTGACCTGTGAATGGGAAGTAAAGACATGTAGATGCTAAATATAGGGAGTTTCTTATGTTCTTCTATGAAGGACAGGAGAAAGGGTATCATAGTTGGATGAGGACTGGACGACAAGATAATATATGTTTGAGACGCTATAGGTTTAGCCATTGTAATGTGAAGTAGACATGGTGTAACTACAGTAAGCACCTGTGTTTCATTCAGAAAGGAGAAGAACGGAGCAGGCAGCAGCACAGGCCCACAGAAACCTGCTGCCTCATTGAGTGGCTTGGGAAGGACTCTTGCCCTGGGTCAGGGAAGATCTTTTTTGACTAAAGCTGATTTAAAATCTGAAAGAGAGGATCTGGGAAAAAGGTGGAAAAAAAGAGGTTAATCCGTAGGTCAGAGTTCCTGAGAAAGCAAAATGAACCAGAAAATAAGTGAAGGGCTTATTTTTAAATTTGGGAAAAATATATCCTCAAATCCTTCATTTCACCAGGATAGGCAAAGATAAGGATACAGAAAATCATTGCAAACATTTTAGATTCTTCTCTGTAGCTTTCTTATTCCTACCTCCACTGTCATAGTTTGAGTAAATGTGGCTCGTATAACTTTGTCTGTTTGTTTCACTGGTTTCTGAAACATCTATGTCCATATCCAAAGTAGAAACAACTGCACATGGCCCTGAGTTTGACTTTGATGCCCTGGCTATATATACTTTGAGTTGTGTCACTTGATAAAGATTTGAATATTTCTTCTTGAAAACAGTAGAAAGAAGAAGTTTCTGGAACTACCACCCTAGTAGCCTTCCCCTCTATTTTTATCTTTTACACCAGATAGCCTGTGTAATAATCAAGATAGGTTAAATGACTGCTACAAAACAAATAACCCACAGTTTATTTCTCGCTTTTGTTATGTGCCTAATTCAGGAAGACAGGGCAAGCTGGTGGGTGTTTCCAGGCTGATGGATCATTTACTATCTTGGAGCTGCACCATCCAGACCCACAGCCTTCCTATAGAGTGGCAGAGAGAGAAAGCTGAAATGTTATACACCAGATTTGAGGCACTTCAGAAGGAAAACTTGCTATTTCCTTCTATAGCTCCCTGGATAATTACAGAAGGGCTGGGGAGTGTGGTGTAGCAGGTGGGTTGCTGGGTGAGCACAGTGTCTTTGCCACAATCCACTCTTCTGCTCACCGAACATTTCTGTACTCCCTTCTTTTCACACATGTGACATGCTCATTCCTCAACAAGTGGAACAACCCGCAGTTTCCATCCATCTGGGGCATAAAGCTCAAAATCTGATGTCTCAGGGTGATGTTTTGTAGTTTCTTCTTTAGATTCAAAGAGTCTTGTCTTAGAAAAGACATGTATACTCCAAAAAGACAAATAATTTATGCCCCCAATACTCAAATTGTAATGTGGGGCAGAGAGAATAACTACAATAAGCACCTGTATCTCATTCAGAAAGATGAAGCAGGCAGCGGCACAGGTACACAGACACCTGCATCTTCGCTGAGTGGATTGGGAGGGCCTCCTGTCCTGGGTCAGAGAAGATTTTTCTGACTAAACTTAATTATGACTATGCAGCATATTTTTCTCCAAGGCGGCTGTGTTCCACCCTATGTAGTTATGCTTGCTTTTCTGTTATCCTCTTTGGACGTATTTGAAGTCAGTACTGAGAACTATATACTCCTTCTTGGGTGCTATATAGCTCTTACAGAAGGTTGAAAAACTTAAGATATGTTTTTAGTCTCAAAGAGTTTATCATTTAACTCAAGTTCCAAATTTCTTTACAATTCTTCCAAAAAATGAGCAGCTTTTTTTGTCTATTTAATGCCAATTAATTTAATGTCAATGCCTTCTTGAGCCATTCTTTTTGACTATTCTCACAGTTCTTGAAAAGCTAGTATTATCTGATCTGTTATACTTGTTTCTTATTCCCCATTCTTTCCTACTCCCTTTCCATTTGAGGGGTCTCTCTTGAGACTAAAGATAGTTGATTGAAAAGCTATAGTCTTAATTATCTTTGCATATGCCAGGGAACCCAATGGGAAAATTTAGCTTCACTTTTGTTCTGCAGCATCTTGTTTAGCAACAGGTGTGAATGCCATACCTATCCGATCTCTGTCAAGAAGCTGAGTTGAAATTAGCCCCTGTATCTCAAAGCTCTCTCAATTTTATTTACTAGACTTTAGAATTTCAGGGATATCTGTTCCTTGGTATTGTAAGGCTGGATCTTTCAACTCACTCTACGCTTTTTCATTTCTGAGTGACAGCTGACTGATTCCTTCCCAAGCTTATGGATTGTAAGACCCTTTCAAATGCACCCTGTAAATATTAGCCCCCTCTGGTATTTATTAGCTCATGTATGGATCATTTAAAATGTCTCAACTTCTCTCCTAGCAACGAACCCTTCCTGTGGTAATGCAGCTTTCATTTTCCTGCCAGGTTAAAATCTTGAAAGCACAGGTCTGATCCCATGTATTTAATTTTTTATTTTACTTAAAAATATATTCATATATAAGAAGAAGAACATTTATATACTGAGCATCCATTCTCTGCCAGACATGGTTTCATGTGCAAACTCATGTCATGTAGCCAGCAGTGTAATCAATAGGCACCCCTTTAACTCAAAGGATATTAGACGCACAAGGAGGCAACTCTTTCCAAGTTAGACAGCAATCACTAGCAGAGCTAGGCTTTCTTTCCTTCTTTCCTTCTTTCCTTCTTTCCTTCTTTCCTTCTTTCCTTCTTTCCTTCTTTCCTTCTTTCCTTCTTTCCTTCTTTCCTTCTTTCCTTCCTTCCTTCCTTCCTTCCTTCCTTCCTTCCTTCCTTCCTTCCCTCCCTCCCTCCCTCCTTTCTTTTTCTTTCCTTCTTTCTTTCTTTCTTTCTTTCTTTCTTTCTTGTGAAAGAAGAAGTCATGTGATCTCGGCTCACTGCAACCTCTGCCCTCTGAGTTTAAGTGATTCTCCTGCCTCAGTCTCCCAAGTAGCTGGGTTTACAGGCACCTGCCACTGCGCCTGGCTAATTTTTTGTATTTTTAGTAGAGGCGAGGTTTCACCATCTTGGATAGACTGGTCTTGAACTCCTGATCTCGTGATCCACCCGCCTCGGCCTCCCAAAATGCCGGGATTACAGGCATGAGCCGCCGCGCCCGGCCCAGAGCTAGCCTTTTGTATATGGGCTGCCTTGATGCCAAACCATTACATCTCATTCCTTTCTATTCTTACCTGTGAAGGAGTTAAAACAATGGATGCAATCTGTAAACTCAAAGCAATTAAACCAGCTTCAGTCTCATGAATGGTTCAAATTGTACACTCTCCAGACAAGGTTTGTCTGAAATGAAATGGGTGAGCTCCAGAACCTTAATGTCCTTAAGAAGTCACTGCAACTAAACACATCTTCTAGGTATATTTAGAATATCAAATTGCAGGCCTTTGAGGGGAAGGGGGACATCGCTAGTGTTTTGTTCTCTTATTTTCTTCCTTAATAGAAATTTGCAAAGGATAAGTGTGAGTGAATTTAGGGAAACCTCCAAGTGCAAAAATGACAAGAACACCACACCTCAAACTACAATTTGGTGACCACATTATCAAAAGACTAATTGAAGGAAGTAATAAAAATAACACTGTTTGGAGGGTTAGGGGTTGAATGGCAAGACAGATGGAGGCTCTTTTGTTTTGTTTTTAATGCGGTGATTTTGTCTCCTTTTTTTATTTCTTAATTCACACTGTGATACTTTTAGATTTTTTTTAACAGGCAACGCGGTTGTTTAGAACACTCAGTTCACACTCTTTCTTTTGCAGTTCCTTTACACATTAAGAAAAAACAATTGCTTAAAACTGAAATAGTATGTCTTAGATCTTAATGTATCCCACTTGTCCTGAGAATTTTAATCTCTTACTGGCTATCCTTCTCTTGAAAATAGCCGAAATGCAAATAAAAAATAATCAACCAATGTGTGCTCACAATGTCTTAAATACAGTATGCACATGTGACATTTATAAAAGGAACAAATAAGATGATATGAACAATATTTTTCTTAGTAACTATACCACATTGGCCATTCAGCCTTTTGGTAGCTGGTGACAATTGACCCTTTCTGATTTGTTTTGACAAATATTTTTCTGTTTATAAAATAATATATAATAATCATAGATAATATAGAAAATTCAAACTAGAAAAATTCCATCACTTAAGGATAAATACTTACATGTTTTATGTGTATATAGTTTGCACAACTGTGCACATATACTGCATAGATGAGTTAGGCTTTTATATTTTGATTTTCTTCTCAATATAGAGAAGCATTTGTAACATCTTTGTAAATATTGTTGATGACTGTCCTATCATGTCTTAATTTACTTAATCAAACTGCTATTTTTGAGCATTTGCCTGTCTTTAAAATTATTTCCATGTAAATACAACTTTGGCATGGATATGTTTCTAGTGTATTTTCATTAGAATTGATCCCTGAAATTGCTATGGCTGGGTCAAAGTTAAGTGATGTTTTCAGGACTCCAAATACACATTGTGGGATTGCTTTTTAAAATGATCATACCACGGCTGGGCGGGCGCGGTGGCTCAAGCCTGTACCAACACCTTCGGGAGGCCGAGACGGGCGGATCACCGATGTCAGGCAATCAGACCATCGCTACACAGGTAAACCGTCTCTACTAAAAAAATACAAAATCTAGCCGGGCGCGGGTGGCGGGCGCCTGTAGTCCCAAGCTACTCGGCCGACGGGCTGAGGCAGTGAGAATGGCTTAAAACCCAGGCAGGCAGAGCTTGCAGTGAGCTGAGATCCGGCCACTGCACTCCAGCCCGGGCGACAGAGCCGAACTCGTCTCAAAAAAAAAAAAAAAAAAAAAAAAATGATCATACCACTTGAAATTTTCAGTGAATGACTGGCAGTAATCTCACTACAGCAAATGCTGAAATTGAGCACAAATAAACCTGTTGTGTATTTAGCACTTCATTAACTACTAGTATTTTTTAAAGGACTTACAGGTACATTATTTCATTCAGGAAGCCCTGCAAAAAAAAGGTGATGAAGCTATTTTTAAACCCTTCTTACAGATGGGGATTTGAGGCCAATAGCAGGCAGGTAAATTACCTAAGGACACTCAGTGGAGTTGCCAAAACTTCAGATCACTTTTCTGAAACTTTCAGGCTGGTTATTTCCCTCAACCTCATCTGGCCCTGTCTCTGTGAGGACCCCTCTATCCACTATGCAGACAGATTCATCCTCCTCCATAGCACTAAGACAGGTCCATGACCTTCAGTTAGCTACCATGTTTTTTCTGTCAAAGGCTTCATTGTGATGGAATCTACTAAATCCTTTTAGCATTATGTCCAGGGCTATACTAATATCAGATACCGCTAAGAGCTGAGATTGCCCTTTAAATTACTGAGCTAACTCCCTCATGTTATAGACGAAGGAAATTGAGGAAGCGATATGCAACAGACTGGATCAGCAAGTAAAGCACCTCATGTTCACCACTGTTAGTAAATCTAGAATGGACATGAAGGAGGCAAAGCCAAACCCACGTTGTGCCCGACACGCAACAGAAAGCCAACCTTATTGGTTTTCCTATTTTTCTTCTCTTATATTCTGTCTTCCTTGGCCACACATTGTTACTGTGAGATTCTTCACTAGAAACATGCGATGAAATCCTACTTCTACCTCTCAGTTCTCACAAGAGGTTATCTAATTTGTAAACTGACTTCGTATCATTAACTGGTGGTAATTAGAATGTCAACATTGTAATTCATTTAGTCATCATCAGTGGCTTTCTTTTGCTCTATAATCTTCATTGCTACATTTTAAGTTATCTTTTAAAGATGGATATAATGGCACTAAACAAAAAAAAAATTTAAAGAAAAATCCCGCAATGCTTCTATACTAGCATATTTATTTAGGTATTTGTTTGTTCTATTTTATTATTTTTCCATGTACGTACAGAATATGCATTTTTATTACATTTTGAATTCAGATTGTATGCTGTTTCCCTTAGTATGTCATACAATTTTTAAGTTTACATTTTATTCACAATTATGAATGACAGCAGTTGTGTAAGATTTCATTTCATATACATACAAAATTTATTGGCCAACCTGTGATATTGAATAGAGGCTATTTATATATTTTTACCTTACTCTCTCTCTCTTTCTTTCTTTCTCTCTTTCTTTCTTTCTTTCTTTCTCTCTTTCCCTCCCTCCCTCCCTCCCTCCCTCCTTCCCTCCTCCTTCCTTCCTTCCTTCCTTCCTTCCTTCCTTCCTTCCTTCCTTCCTTCCTCGACGTGGAGTCTTGCTCTATTGCCCAGGGTGGAGTGCAGTGGCTCACTGCAGTCTCAGCTCACTGCAACCTCCACCTCCTTAGTTCAAGTAATCCTCATGCCTCAGCCTCCCACATACCTGGGACTACAGACGCCTACCACCATGCCCAGTTAATTTTTGTATTTTTAGTACAGAGGGGGTTTCGCCGTGTTGGCCAGGCTGGTCTCGAACTTCTGGCCTGAAGTGATTTGCCTACCTCAGTCTCCCAAAGTTCTGGGATTACAGGCATAAGCCACCACATCCAGCCAATGTTTTTTTACTTTTAAAAACAAAATTGCAATGAATATCCTTGTGCACTTTTAAGATTCTATAGTTAAGAAAACTTCCTTATGATAAACTCTATATTTAGAAAAATTTCCCTATAATCACTTCACAAAAGTGACATAGGGTAACAAAGTATTAAAATTTGGGCAAATGTTGATGTGTATGTAATAATTTCCTCCCCAGAAGACACTGATATTTCTACAGATTGTTTTTTAAACTAATTAATTTAACTTTCAAATAATAATTGTATGTATTTGTGGAGTACAAAGTGAGACTTTGCTGCAAAAGATCATTATCATACTCCATAAGCATATCCAGCTATTATGATACAGATATCTGAAGTTCTAGATTATAATTCATTCATTTTTTGTAGGTTTTAAAGTTGTGAGCATTCTAGCAAAAGAAAGACAACTTATTCTTGTACTAATGAAACAAGCCCCTGTGCTAAAGTATGGTTTGGCGGCTTGGACAGTATGGACAGAATGTGGTTCATCTTCTTAGAACATTTTCAAGGGAGGAAGATGAGCCAACTTCAGCCTCATTTTTTTCAGGTCTAAACTGCAAAGTGAGAAAAGGTCAGACCCATCTGGAGCTTTAAGTTAGGTCAGAGCTACAGAGGCATCCCTGGTTCTCTGTTTCCCCACTCAGTGACTCTTCTGAATCACTTTCCTAGTCTGGGAGTAACTCAGAAGAGAAAGCCACCCCAATCCACAGATTGCCCTAACCTCTCATGTTTGAGCACAGTGGGACTGGAGGATGCCTGATAAAGATGTAAATAAATGCTTTTATAAAACAACAGACACTCTCTTTGTAAAGATGCTAGAATCCAGAGAAAACCTTGAATCTTGCCAATTTGTTCACAATAACATGTATGGTCCATTATACCCTGTAGTAGGTTTTGAAGGAGACTTTCCTGTATATATGGTGACGCTCAATATAATCCTTTAACACGTCAATGCTCAGCCTATTTAGAACTCTTCAAATGCTTTAACTATTGTGAGGCTTTAGTGACAATAGTGTTTAATCAGTTCTTTTGTTAAAGAATTTGTCCTAAGCCATTTCAGCTCAAAAGAACGTATTATCTAGTTGTAAGCAAAGTGGAAAGGTCTATACATTGATCTCTGGAGTTTAACATCTCTCCAAAGAAGCGACTTGATTTTTTGAAAATTCAGTCATATTTTGCCAGTATTTCTACTTGGGTTGCTTTAGAAATATAAGAAATTGGGAAAATCATGTTTGGAACCTCTTTGCTTGTAAGTCACTCCCTGAACTAGCCAAATATTAGGTCTTGCTCTCTTCTAGGCTAAAATTATGCTTAAGTGTATTTGAAAGGGAGTAAACAAAAAATATGATGGCAAATAATTAGAAGTTATGACACTTAAAAATATCATCATATTTTTTATTTCTATACTTTAATGGTAATGTCTATAGTCTTGTTTAAGCCTAAATATGAAAATGACCCCACTTCAGATTAACATTTTGTCTTCTGCACTCAATCCTTCCTTCTGACCCACCTAAAATATAGACAACATGGACACATTCACTAATTATTCTTCTCATTGAGTCCATAGGCTTCCCATACACACAACATTCATTCTAGTTTATTGGAAGATTTCAATTTTCCCCAGCACATGGCACACAGGTTCACAAATTTGGGCCTTTGCCTTGCCTGGAATTTCCTCCTTTGCTTCCATGCCAGAGGAACTGTTATTCGTCAGCTCTGGATTCACCAAATCTTGTTGCTCTAGCTTAGTCATCTTGGTGCCTGCTTCACCATCCACATGTGGGAACATCATAAGGACAGGAAGCACGTATTGTTCATCATCTAGCCAGAGAAACTGTATAACTTGTTCTTGTTTGACTCTTCCTATCCACAGGCTAAACCCCACAGCAAAAGGTTTAGAACTACAACAATACAGAATCCTCAGGGTTCTGTCATTCAGTATCAGGATCAGAGACATCAGTGGAAACTGCTCAAGGAGAAAATAAGTGCAATGCCTTTATCCATGTCCTCATGATCTACTGCTATACATAAATAACCCAAGTGAACAGAGGAGGATGTGCTTGCCTGACATAATTGCAAGTCTTGCTAATCGTAGTCAACTAACCTGCATTCTTAAATCAGTCTAAGTGGAGAAATGTGATCTTCTGTGCATTAAACTGAAGTTACCAACATCTTTGATTTCCTTTTTGTTATAACATATTATTAAATGATGTTATCATCTTCCCATATTTGCCTCCAACCCATTTGATCTGGGCTTGCTTTATTTTCTGTTTAATAGCAGAACAAATGTCAGTATAGAGTTATGCAAATGGTTCAAAAATGGTGAGCTGAAATCATTAAAATCCCCCATATAAAATGTTTGATTAAAATTAAATTGGATACATATTTTATTTATATATACTCTTTTCCCAAAATCTAATTGAATCCTATTCAATCCCATAAATCTGAAATTGCACACTGGTAGTTCCTAGACTCATGCTGAATTTAGTTTTCGTTTTTACCCAATGAAAATCTGCTAGACAACCAGAATATGGATTTTCAAATAGATTAATCAGATGTTCTGACGAACAAGAAAAAGATGAAAATAACATTTTATATGTAATCCCAAGAGTATAGCAAAAAGATTTCTAAGAAACCAGCTGAAGTTTCTCCATCCTCATTACTGCTATAAACAAATGCTTCCTAGGGTTATACACAGGAGATGATTCTTTCCTAAACTAGAAATAATATCAGACCAAAGAAAGAATGCTATTCATAGGAAGTGGGGATAGAGTCAGCAAGTTATAAATATAGAATTTCCTTGGTAAATATTTGTCTAGTAAATTCAGCACCAAACTTTGAAATTCAGCACCTACAATTCTGATCTTCCTCCATCTCTAATCATTTAACAAATATCAGAGCTACAGCAGTTTGCTTTTTGTCTAAAGTCTTCTTTAAATAAAGAAGTGTTCATCTTTTCCCTCGATAAATTTTATGACTTTATTGTGCCTATTCCTTTTGGTTGTATTGACAAAAAAAAATGGTCTTTACTGTGAGGCATTGCAATTTAGTTTCTGAAACTTGCTATTAATTTTTCAGAAACTGCGTCATCATTGTCCACTAGAAACAAATTGCCAGACACATGTGAAACATGCAGAAGATGTGCATTGGTCACATTCTAAATGTCTTGTTTCCCCAAGGGAATGTGATTTTTTGTTTGTTTGTTTGTTTGTTGTTACTTTTTTTAGAGACAAGGTCTCCCTCTTTCTTGAGGCTGAAAGGCAGTGGCATGATCATAGCTAACTTCAGCCTAGAGCTCCTGTGCTCAAGTGATCCTCCCACCTCAGCCTCCAGAGTAGCTGGGACTACAAGTGTGTGCCACGTCACCTGGCTAATTATTATTATTATTATTATTATTATTATTATTATTTTGTATAGACAAGGTCTTGCTATATTGCCCAGGCTGGTCCCAAACTCCTAGCTTCAAGTGATGCCCCCACCTCTGCTTCTCAAAGTGTTGTGATTACAGGCATGAGTCACCTTGCCCTGCCCATAATTATCTTCAACAGAGAAAATGACTATGATTTTGCCACACTTACAAAGCTTTGCTATGAGAGAGGCAACAAAATATTCCCAACGAAGACTTGCTGTGTCTTAAGGTGTCATATTTAGTGCCACCTAATTATCAGTAAGAGTAACTATTTAATGAGTGCTGCAGGCACTAGCCATTGTACTTCATTTGCCTCACCTCTGATTTTCACAACACTTTGTGATTTGCTGCCATCCCATTTTGCGGATACAAATAATTTATATAATTTGCCTTCTATATCATATACATCAAGTGAGATGAAAAGCATGTGCCCAATACTCTGAAGACCAAATCTCAAATCCATAAGCTATTGCTTCTTTGAGTAAAGTGTTAGAAACACCTAAAGTAAAAACTTATGCTGAATGGAGAAGCAACACATTATCTCATTGTAATTACTAACGCATCTATGAGAATTGGTTTATCTGATTGGCAATGACCTGACTGACTTTTGGAGCCAAACAACTATAAAATATAAAAACCACTAGCCACTCCCCTCCTTGAAACAAACAAATTCTCCAATACCGGTTTCTTTCTTCAACAACAAATACAATATCTACAATATCAAACCCTTCACACTTACATGGTCTGGCTCTTAGCTAAATCACCTATCCACTTGGTGGTCACAGTAATTCTGGTTGTCTTCCTTCTAGTCATTCTGTTTCCATTCCAAACTCAATTAAAGATGCAAGCAGTCCATCCTCCTCCCGTCTCTCTCAGCCCACCACATAAGTCGTTTTTTCTAGGAATCTTTCCTGACTCCAAGATGGGGTGGAGTCCTCTTTGAGGTGTGATCACATTCCTAGTGCACTGGAGTTGTTTTCCCTGTCATGTAATGTAATTGGAATTAGTTGTCTGACAGGGACAAAACTTACTAAATCATGAGTTTTCATGAGCCTTCATAGTTGTTCTCCTTCTGTTTGTCCACTTTTTGGGCTTTTGTTGTGTTGATCCAGGTATTGGGTGAGTTGGAGACCTAGATAAACTGTAGAGATTTTTGGTCAGAGAAGGAGAGGAAGCCTGACTGCAACCTCCGCCTCCCGCAACCTCCGCCTCCCATGTTCAAGGGATTCTCTGCAGATCACATAGTTTCTGTGGTAATTTCTGAACTTCACAATTGGTGCAAAAGCAGCTGTAGATTAGATAACACAAACAAATTAGCATGATAGTGTTAAAAAAACACACACAATTTATGGTGGACAGTAAAAATTGAATTTTATGTAATTTACATGTGTCACAGATGTTATTCTTGATTCTTTTCAGCTATTAAAAAATGTAGTGATCATTCAAGCTTACGAACTTATAAAAGCAAGCAGCCGGCCAGTTTGGGCCTGTAGGACAGGGTTTACTGACTTCTTGACTATGTCATGTTTTTCTTTTTCCCTTTTATACCAATCCTCTTTCTTAAATTGCATGAAGCTTGAGCATAGCTACTGTGTACTCCTAGCATCTAGTTACACACTGCCAGATTTAGAAAAAATCTTGTGCAAATTGCATCAAGATACGCTCCACTTAAATGACATCATATAACTGACTCTTTGAAAACCTCCCTATTTTAATAATTTTTAATTAAAGATGTATTAGGTTATATATACACACACACACACACACACATATATATATATATATATAATTTACCCTTTAAAATAAATTTTCCTTCATGCAAAAGGAAAAATAAAAGTATATTTACTAGACAGCAAGTTTCTCTGCTGTTTGAGGGCCTTTTGCTTTCAGTGCTACGTCATAATCTACTAATATGCGCAGCCTAAGTCTAATTAAACTAGTATTTGCAGTATCTCTAACAGGGCTAAAATCGAGAAGTTTTCCATCAAAAGAAGCAGGTGGCATATTTTAAAAATAACATTAAAAATAAGATAATTTGTATTCAATATTTTGGATTATAAACAATTATTCTAGGTCTTGTGTGATTTCTTAGTAGATGTAACAACAATTGTAAACAACAATTTTAAAAACATCACCAGCAGATTTGTTTTCTGTTTTGATTTGTTTTGTGTTTTGGTGCCTTCTCCTGTGTCCTCTCTCCACTTTCCCACAAATAAACAAGAATTCAGCAGCCTACAAAGTTTCTCACACTGCTGCTTGAAATCCGCTCTACATTTTTTACTTCCTACTAGTCAGCACACCCCCTGCTGGCTCTAGGCTAACATTCTTTCCACCTTATTAAAAATGCCAATAAAAGCAAATTATAAATGTTTTACTGTGCTTTGTGTGCTGATTTAAATTCAAAAGGGATAAAAGGACATAAATACTAGGGATTAGGTTATATAATAAAATAATCTTTTGAAATCAGCTCTTTCTTCTTCCAAATAATTTATTTCCTGAAAAATATATCCTTGGAAAATTTTGTAAAACAGTTTTCCTAGTAGTGGCTATTGCAGATCTTACGTTTAGATGTCAGCCTGACTTAAATATCAGATATGCACCTAGGACAGAACAGATACCTGCTGTTCTTCATTAATTGCCTTTAACAAACTGAGTAATAACACATTGGGTGTGAAGTAAGCTATTCCCTAAGAGACAGAAACAGGGCCTTTGTAACACTAAAAATAATTTTTATAGAAGTCAAATTGTCAATCATGTGTGGGCTCAAATGATCAGATTAATTCACACACACACACACACACACACATACTCTACAAACACACAGATTTAGTAGATATATTTCATTTGTGAACAGTTATGGCACTGAGCAATGACATGATACACCAAAAATCTGGTATCAGAAAACACAGGTTCAGATCCTTGCACTTCTGAATAATAGCTTTGTGTTTTGGACAACGTTACTTAAATTTCAGGAGTTTAAAAAATATCATTATATGCCAAATGTAGCTAATGATACTGACTTCAGAATTTTGCCATGAATTCTAAAAGAGAAAACAAAGTCAAATGCCTACTGCAGGTTGATATTTAATGAACACTGTTTTATTTTCTTCTAGAGGACTTTTAACAAGTAGTAGCTTAAAGAGTATAGATATTTATGGTTCTTGAGTAGAAATAATTTGATGTTGTGATAAAGATTCAGGAAATGTCCATCTTTGTTTTTTCTCATCTTGTAGTCTTGGCCAACTCTTTAGGTTCCTAAATTGGCTGTTGTTACTACAAACCTCATCCCCTCACAAGATATTGTCCATGCTATGGGGAAAACTGCAGTAGCAATGGCCTTTTTATTCCCACTCTTCTCCCTTTTCCTAAGAAGATCTCTTTTTCCTCTTGAGTCTTTTTGGTCAGAACTGAGTCACAGCATCAGATAATCACTCTCAAAGGGGTATGCAATTGCTACGGTAGGCTTAATCCAATTGTGATTTCTTTACCAGCCTGTTTTGGAATCAAGGAAAAAGTTGGAATTGGCTGTTGACCAGGACCTCAATGTCTGCCACTTGGATGGACTTGAAAAATATAGGATTAAATTGTTCCTCTCCTGTAAGCACTCATTGTGTTTGTTGTACATGTCAACTTCCCAGCTAGAAATTGTGGAAAGTATAAAAATCTTCAGATAGGACCAGGTCATTGATGACATCTATTTAGCAGAAAAAAAAAAAAAGAAAAGAAAAGAAAATTAGATAAGGCTAGGCACATTAGTGTTGCTCAATAAGTTAATGTTGAGTTAATTAAATTATTGTGATTATTTTGAGTAATAAATCATGCAGGTTTCCACTAGAATGAGTAATATTTTAGATGTTTGCACTTATTTTTACTTGAACTGGCAAATAAAATGCATTAGAAATCCTGTGATTGTGGACTGAATAAGTTGTCTTCTTCAGGGTAGGACATAGCATTTACAACTTGTGTCCATATAACAAAAGTATTTTTAAATGTATGATTCCTTTGAATATGCACAAATACCAAAGCCAGGGATTATCATAATTCACAATTCACAGGTATGGAAATGGAATCTCAAAGAAACCAAGTTACGTACTCCAGGCCTCGTAATAGTAAGCTTCAAAGGCAAGGCTAATACTTAGAATTTCCTATTTTAAGCTCAGAATTATTTTCATTTAATTATCCCAAACAAGTTTCTCCTGAAATGCTGTATATATCAAAATGACTTCTTCGTGATTATAGGCAGCAGTTCTTTTAGAGAGAGGCAGAAATAAATGAAAAAGAAACATCATTTTTGACATATGTTTCTGAATGTGGCATGGCTAGATTTGTACCAATGCAATTACATAGATACTTTAGAGGGTAAATTCCCTCTGAGAAGTAAATCTAAATGTTGGAGAAACATGTGACTCGGAAAATAAACTATCAGGATATTAATCCTAAACTGCATTTTCAGTGATTTTTTTTTTATATAGTTGACATCTTGATTTTAAGGTAAATAAGGATAACTGTCCTTAACGGAGCCTCTGCATTCTGGTGCAAAGAGTGGATTGGGGGATCGCTATAACCCCTGAAAGAACTGACAAAGACTTTTTATAGCTAACATTATCAGACCTCAACCGTTCCTTGAAAACCTACTATGTGTACTGAAAACTCAAAGTTAAATATTCTTCAGGAAACTACTCTTGAGAAATTACTGAGTTAGGGAAAGAGAGAATTGTTAGTGGAGTTTGGACTTGAACATTTGCCAGTGGAACAGAAAGTCCAGGGAGAGAGGAAAGAGCAGTATATGCAACAGCACAGCATCTTACCAGCTGAGAAGCATGCACACCCAGCAAAGGCCTCTAACAGAAAAGGCCCTTGTACTGGCAGGAGGCAGATGACAGAAGATAACTATTTTTGATGTCAAGGATAAGTATTGTGACAAGATAGGGCTTAAGTGAGAACTAGAAGAGATGGAGAGAGAAGTAGTGGGGAGAAGCTGAAGTAGATTTTTCTCCATATGTGGCTAAAGTTAATGGGTCTTAATCTGAACACTCTTCTGCAAAAGTAGAATTCTGCCTTCATGATTCTAAGACTTGACTTTCCTGTTATGCAAATATACCTGACTTGACCTCATCTGAATAGCAACCTTTAAGGCCCAGGGTGACTCAAATCCCCCTACTTCCAAGGAGACAAAGAACCGATTCATTATGCCAAGGGCAACTTAGCTTTCCCAGAGGAAGCAATCTTTGTCAACTTAAAACTCACATAGCATTTGTAATCTCAGAGATTTGACTCATAGTCACATGCTAATTTGTATTATTAACTTTTTAATGTGTTTACATCTTAGTTTTCTAAATAATACCTAACTCTGTGGAATCAGATAATTTTTTTTTCTATTTCCTACACTCTGTATCATATTACTGGCAACATACTATTAAGGAGGAACCAAAAATAAAGAAAAAAATATGAAACAAGAAAGAATGAAAAGAAAAATAATTAGCTTTCTGCCACATCAATATTTTGAAAAACTCTATTTTGAAGATTTGGGTGGCAACTGATGTTAGCCTTTAGTCCTTACAACAAACCATAACATGAGAAGTCAAAATAATCCAAAAGAACTGATATTAAAAATAAAGTAGCCTACTGTGATTATATGTGGATTTTTCTTCAGTACATTCCAGGTGTCCATATGTCATAGTGACTTTTACCAGGAAGCTTTCTAAAGAGAAAAGAAATAGAATGGGGGAGGGAGGAGACCTTCATTTTCTGTGCCCCTATGGGTTGGAGCCATTAATTCTGTGTGACATTTATCATGTCAATATCTGTCTCCTCTTAGTATCCCATCAATAAAATGGAGATGACCAAACATGCCTTCTATATGCCTCACAAGAGAATTATAAAGTCAGTGAGATGAACCACTTGTTGAATATTCCAATGCAAAGATTCCATTTGATGAATGATTCTTTCCCTTCTGTGTCATAAGGAAAAATAAGTGGAAGTGCTCAAGCGAAAATCAAAGAAAAGAAACAATGAAACGCCATCCTATCCATTTCATTTCTTTTTTTAGGATTTCAAATAGAAGTTTGTCTTGAGGAGATGGTCAGATTTATCATCTTGAAAATATAGACATTTTTGGGTTTCAAAATTATCCATTTTTTTCCCCATTTTCTGTTAGTATTCAACCTGCTCCATCCATGCAGAACTTTTAAGCCTCTTCAAAGGAGAGTGCTCTGCAAAGATGAGTTATTTTTATATATGGAGAAACATGGGGGAGAAAAGGGAGTTTACTCAGCTTCTACTTCACCATTTGGACAGTGGATTTATCAGACTAAGAGCTTTACAAAAGAATTTCAATAGGTAAATATCAATGTGGCTGAAAACAGTTTTTATAGTGATTAATATTCTACTGCTAATAAATACTTGCTGGCAAAATGCCCCCAGAAGATGGCATTGTTTACACTATTGTCTCAGAGGAACAGCTGTTTACCCCTCACTACATTCAGAGCTGCAGTATTCTTACTAAAATGTTAACAAATATTAGACAAATGTCTGACATTTAAGGCTCAACTTGCTCTGAGAAGAGGTGTGTTTGAGGGAGAGGAAAAAAAGCTACAACTGTAAATAGGAGTTTAAATTAGGTGAAATTTACACACTGTACACTGGGTCTGCACATAGACATATGAATGCAGAGTTCCAATATTTACTAATGACTTGAATACCATTCACAGTTTGAGGGCTTCATGGCAAAAAATTTCCTAATTGCCTGTTAATATCTATCCTAAGCACATTTTACTGGCACAGATAATTAATTTTAAGCCATCCTGCCAGAAGACAAAGCTAACATATTCTATAATTTTTGAAATGTTATATTAAACTAAACATTTTGGGGGGTGTGAGGTGTAGAAGGTGGGACTTGTGTTGTCTATCATATTCCTATTCATAAAGAGAGGGGTCTTGAAGAGTTTTTAGGGATGTGGAACTAGGGAAAATCTCTAGTTTTCCTAGAGATTTTCTAAGGGGAGGAGACTTACGAATTGGTACCATCATTTTAAGAATAACAGAAAATACCTGGTAAAGCTGAAGACAAGCATTTCCTATGGTCCAGAAATTCTGCTCTTCAGTATATGAGCAAGAATAGCTAAAAGACAGGTACAAGATTGTACTTTTTTAAGGGAAAAATCAACAACCCTGGAAACAATCTATAGATCCATACATCAAGGAATTAATGAATATATTTTGGCATATTTATGAAATGAAATACAATACAGTAGTTATAATAAAATAACTAGGACTTTATGTAGCTGGATACATACATTTCAAAATTATAATAGTAAGTAAATTGCAAGGTGCAAAATGAAAGAACATGACACCATTTTTGTATTGGTTAAAGACAACGCACTCTACATATTGTTCAGGGAGATAAATATATATGGTAAAAGTTTAAAAACATTATGTATAGGAATGATATACACCAGATAAGTAAAGTGTTTACTTCTAGGTATGATGGCAGATGAATGGGATCAGAGAAAATGCAAAAGGAGCTTAAGTTATATCTGTACTATTCTACTTTTAAAAATGTCTAAGTGTTTACATACAATTAGAACATACCAAGCTGTAATGGCTCAGTATATTTCTCTAGACTTCTTAGTATGATTAATAGCCAGATAGATGTTTTACACCATGGGATCCTCAAAGGCTAGGGGTTGGGTGGCAGCTCCTCAGTACCCTTGGTAGAAGGAAAAAAGAAGCCCATGCAGATAGACTTTGAACCCCAGCCCTCTCCTCTCTTCAGACCCCTTCCCAACTGTCAAGAGGGCAGCTCCTTAGGTCACCTCAGCCTCGATATGTTGACATTCACCATCTTCTGGGTGTGGTCCTCCACTGCAGCCTACCATGCACTCCAACTAAAGCCCCAGCTGGGAAAGTCTTTCAGTTTGCCCAGGAATCTAGCGACTTACATAATCATCTTTAGTTAGAAGCTTGGAGAGAAGAGGATCATTTATGTATAAGTGATAGGACCCTCGAAATTCTTTCTTCTCTAATAAAATGATGAGGTCACTAATCCAGTTGTCATTCAAATATTTCTTAATATTTCAGTGATGTGAGTCTAGCTGTAACCAAAAAACACAAGGTTAACCTCAGGATTCATGCAGAAGCTGCTTGAAACCTAGTCCCATCTATAGTTGTGCAGCCAGGATTGTCAGGAGTCTACAATGACAAATAAGACTGTATAATTGCTTCTGTTGAAGGTAAGAGGAGGATGGGGAGAGAGGGAGACATCAAATTCCTCTGAAGTGGGTAGAGTTCATCAACCCTAACTTCATTGTAAGCTTCAAATAGGAGAAATCATTATGGTCCCTCATTTTGTTAAGATTTGACAGCTCTCTGACAGCTTCCAATAAAAACAAACTAAGTTGATTTATGATAAAGCAGGAGAGTTTCCAGATGTATACTAGAAGCCAAAAGCAGAAACAAAATTTGCAAGAGGGGGTGTCTAGAAAGAAACCAAAATCACTCTTTCGCTTTTTCAAAATTCAAATTCCTACAGCAGAGTCCTCATATTTTGAATTCTTATGAGCCAACCCGGGCTTCCACCCTGACTCTCATCACTACCACACCCAAGTGTCTCTCCTCTCTCCGTCTCCCTGAGACGTCAGTGAACCACTGACTTCGAATCCAGAGCCCCAGAGCACCTTGCAGTACCTGCCCGAAGCAACGCGCCAAGAGCGGGAGGGAGACGCAGACGCCAAGACCGGCGAGAGGATGAGCGGTGGGAGTAGCTGCGGGGTCTGCAAGCAGGGGAGCGCGCACAACGTTAAACCGCGAAACCAGAAATCCCGATCCTATCGAGACCCATCAGCTTTTCCCATTAGGGAACGAACGCAGGGGAAATTAAATGCGTAATTCAAGCTCTGTTTTCCCCTCCCCTCCAAAGATGGGGTGGAGGAACGCATCTCGTTAGCTCATTACAAAGCTTTCCGTGGGAAATTCCCTCTTCCTAATGCGTCTGTCTTCCAACTCCTATTAGCATCCTTCAGCAGCGGTCTTTGAAAATCTCCTTTGAATTTCAATACCTCTACTCGTTTCCCAAATGGGGGGAAGGGAAGAGAAAGCCGGTAGGGGGTAGAGAGAGAGAATCTCCTTTCCCTTTCACTCCCAGGTAGCCAAAGCGGACCGCAGCGGCTCGGCTGCCTGGAGGAAAAGCGCCCGAGCGGGGCAAAGACCCGCCCAGGCTGCTCTTATAGGCGAGCGCGGGGCGGGCCTGGCTGTGGGCGGTGCCGCGCGGTCCCGCTCGCCTATAAGGAGCTGTCCGCCACCCCGGTGCTGATTCCAGCTCGCGCGCCCGAAGAGGTGGATTTGGCTGTCCACCGAGCTCCGGCGCCTGTCGTTCTAATTGGGTTTGGATTTGCACCGTTAAGGAGGGGGGAAGAGAAGGAAGAGGCGGGCGAGGAAGGCGAGTCCAGCTAGCGGCTGTTGCGGGGACCGTAGCCCCAGCTGCAGCTCCGGAGAATCCCCCGCCACGGTTTCGGTGGAGCGTCTGGGCACGGGATGGTGTGAAAGAGCAAGTGCCTCTCGAAGGGGGGGTGGGAGGGGGTCAGGCCGTGCAGAGAAGAGAGAGAGCGAGAAGAAGCCGCGGCTGGCAACTGCGAATTTGGGATTCGATTGGGAGGGACTGCTCACTCGGGGGAAATGGATTCTGTACCACGGCTGACCAGCGTTTTGACTTTGCTGTTCTCCGGCTTGTGGCATTTAGGATTAACAGCGACAAATTGTGAGTACGAGGAGCTGGGCGCGGGTAGGTGAGGTGGAAAACGATCGCATTCAGAAAGACAATCAACTGTCTAAGCGTACTCGATTGTGTCTGCTTTGGGCAAAGGAAACGGAAAAAAAAAAAAAAAAAAAAAAAAAAAAAAAAAAAAAAAAAAAGCTAATCAGTGTGGTTCCATCACTCCAACCATCCCAAAAGTTAGCAGAGCTCAAATGAGCCAGCCCTGCTGGATTTCCTGCCTTCTTCCGTTATCGCAAAGTTCAGGGGATAAGGAAAGGTTTCTCTTCCCTTAATCTGCTAGCTCCGCGTTCCATGCCTGCATGATCTCAGCCAGGGCTTTTTCCGGAGAAGGGCCCCCGGTTTAGACAGAATGCACTGGGAGCTGAGCTTCCTGAGATGGAGATACTCCCAGCCACTGTGCTCGGTAACAGTGCCTCATCTTTGAATGCAGTGCCTCGGATTTGCAGTATACCGAGCACCCCACGATATGTGGCTCTGCGTTCTGCCCTAGGCAGAAGGCTCCAGTTGGGGTATCCTGCAACCAATGGGCACCGGTTTAACAGGATTGGGAGTTTTGGCCTAAGAGTCATGGACCACTGTAGTCAACCACAAGATCAATGGCTGCCCCTATTAGAGGACGAAGAGCTTTGATGCACACCCCACCCCAAAAATCTTTGTGCTTATGAACATTAATGAGTATGCACTAAGTGTACACGCTCTCGTCCAAGCTCTAACCTCGGCAAGTGCAGGACATTTAATTTAATAGGCAGGAAGGCTGGACTCCCAGGGATCCACCAACTGCACTATATATTTAAAGAATCCAGTCCGTCAAACTTGAATTCATCTCTGGAGCTATGAGAGGTTCAGGCTCAATTTCTCAGCTGCCTCTCTAGGCAGAGGAGAGGAAGTTTTTTCCAGCTCTGGGACCTCCTAAATGAGAAAGAATGCAATTAAGCCATCTGTGTTGTTTCCAAAGATGGTTTCAAGGTGCCTCAAGTTTCTGGGCTTGCTCCCATATCCCTTATCCCTGTCATGAAGCTCAGAAATATTACCCATATTGGAAGAGTTTTATTTTTTAATTTTTGTAATTTGCACTATCATGGTTAGAGAACAGTAGGAAGATTACTTACCACATAGGGGCCTTTCTACCTCACTCTCCACCCACTTAGGTCCTAGAGGACCCTGTGCATTTATCCCGAGTTATGTCTCAAGGGAAGATAATTGAACAAATGTAGTGTACAGAAAAATATTCAAAACAGCCAGTGTTTCTATCTGTGGTCAGAAGTTTTGGAGGGCCAGCATCTACAGTTAGTCGTAATGCCTTATACCGATTGTATTAAAGTTTGTATTCTACAGGAAGGCTAAAGGGATCATCCTCTCTAAAGGAGGATCCAAAGGGCCCTGGTTTATAAATTATTTCAGAGAATATGTAGGAGCAGTTGGAATCTGACTTTTTTTCTTTTACCTCTTCATCTCCTTCTCTTTCACCTCCTTCTTTTTCTTCTTCTTCTGTGAAATTGTTCCCGTGTTGCTTTAGAAAAAGATCTAAGTGGTTAGTAAAAGGAAGTAAGGCACAGTGCTGGGCTAGTGTCTCCACCTTCTAGAACACTAGAGGTCAGTATTGTCCTAATGATACAAAGGCGTGGCAGCAAGCTAGCTGTGTTTTCCCTTCAGCACATTTACCTATCTGAGGAGAGTGAATACTTTGAAAAGCCACAAAGATGGGGGTGAGAGATAAGGGTAAAATATACTCCATAGGCATATGGCTTTGGACTTCCTAATGCAACACCTTTGCTTAAGAGCCAGTAAAACAAATATTGTAGAATAGCATTTATTTTGTAAATTAATTGAGTTGTGGTTAATGTGTTTTAATAATGCTCATAAAACCTAAATGACATGGATTTAAGACTCATGCTTATCATTACCGATGCAGTAATAAAGCTAATTCTGAACATTTAAAATGAAACTTTGTGATAATAAGCTTTAGTATTTTATCAGTGACAGTTTAATTTCCCCATTTCCAATCAACATTTCAATTGAATGCTTGCTGCTTGCTAAATATTTTAGGGTCAATGTTCTTAAGGAATAATCATTAATGATCATTATCCTGTACAAAATCTATTAACTGAGTGAATAATAGAACAGCAGAAAAAGATTAGCTCTGAACTTGGTATATTTTGGTGTCTTCATAACCTATGATGTAGAAGCTCTAAGAAAAATGCATTAAAATTCCATAATTCCTTTAGATTTCTACTGACCACACTCTTTATCCATTAAATATAAGACTTGGGTTTATTTTTATCTATAATCAATTAATATTTGTATACGTATATTGAACATTAGCAATTTCTTTTCAAATAGTCACTTTATAAAAGTTTATTTGGAAAATTTTTTTTACAAGATCATTCTTCCTATATTTTGAAGTAATATTTCATGACATTTGTGGCAATAGCCTTGAAAATGGATTATTAACCCAATATTTTCCATGGTATATAGTTACACTTGTGGACTTTCTTCAGGTATACATAACTTCTAATTGTTTTTATTATTCTTATAATAATATGTTGTTGGTGGTTGTCATTGTGGTGTGGTGTGTATGTGTGTGTTTTGTGTGTGTGTGTACACGTGCCCTTACATTTCTCATAATCTGACCAAAACTTGGGCTTTTAACTTCAAAGGAAAGATGAATGCTTGCCCAGTTATAGATTTTAGAAGTTTCTAATTAAATAAAATTGAAATAAAGTCAGGTTAGAAGGGCCAGCTTCAGTACAGGTATTATGAATCTTTTCAGAGAACATAATTACCTACCAGTAATAAAAACTGCAGAAATTCCCTCATTTCAGATTTTCAGGATATTAAATAGCTACAATTCTTCCTTTGGGTTTACCCTGAGGGAATTAGTTAACTTTGAATGTAGATATAGTAGGCCAATGTTTAACAAAAAGTCATTTTACATATAATATTAACTCCTTTGACACAAGAAGTGATATGACTTGATAGTTGGTTACAGTGAAGCTGGGAGTTAGAAGAGCTAAGGAGTTCTAGCCCTAGTTATGCCACAGCTAAGGATTCAAATACCTGTTATGTTATTCAACCTTTTAGTGCTCACAGGCTTGAGTATAAAACAGCAATTTAGGTATGCATCTGCTCCAAAACAGAACAGCAGGTAAATATATTACTGAGAAAATTCTTTAAATATTAAATATGTTAAAAGACGATTACAGTGATAGAATGTGCATTCAGAAGATAGCAGGAATGCATGGAGCACATATGGTGTCATTACTTACTATTTTTAACAATAAGTATAGGTTGTGAGATTATAAAGAGCTTTAATTTTGAGCAATACATCACTTTGAATGATTTCCAAGCACAGTATCTAAGTTTGTTGCTACATATTAGGGTCACACAAATACAGCCTTGAGAGAGGGATCAAAAAGTCTTCATTCTAGCTCATTCATCACATGTGGAATTTCATCTAAGATATATGAGAACGTCAATCAGATTCATAAGGCTCTTCAAATAAGGAGATGCACTTTGAGTTATCTGAAGCTTATGCACAAACTCAATCAATAGGTAATATTCAAAATAAACAATCAGTCTGGTTTTTTCAGCAGCAACTTTTTGTGGCATTTATAGTAGGCACAAGTAAAGGAAGAACTATAATGCTCTTTTGGAAGAGTCTTAAAGATTTTCCTTTTGTTGAATTGGCTTATCTTTGACAAAACATATGAGCACTTTTTCCTTTCTCTTCACATAGTCCCCCATCTCACAATTAAATTTATATTTCCACAATTGGGAAATGTATACCAAACCCTAGCCTAGCAATTTCCACGAGTTCAAAATTATGAGAAAATTAGTTTTATTACGAAAACCTTACTCTCTCCTTGATTTATTTTTGTTCTAATGAGTGACTATGCTCTACATTGCAGTTTTCTTTCTTTTTCCTTTGTTCCTCTGCCCAATTTCATTGCTTTCATTACTGGATCCCAGTTTCCCTTTACTGAATCACTTTACTTCTTAATGCCCATTTGTTAAAAAAAAAAAAAAAAAAAGTAATGTGATATCATTTGAAATGCCCCTAAAACCTTCATTTGGTGATTCAGAGTCTTTGAGTTGATAAGCCAGAGCTTCACTCAAATATTGCCTGTGTATACAGTGATAATTTTCTCCCTTATATGAGAAGGCGGAGAAAAGATCTAGTTACCTACAATACCAGAGGGCAATTGCAATTCACTCAATAGGACTTTATTGAAAGGTTGCAGTGTACACATTTGGAGCCAATAATGACATTTTTAATTCATAAGGGAAGCTTTCTTCATTCATCAAAACTCTGCCACTTTCTGGATGGTGACCTTGTAAAGGTTACATAGTTACCCCGATGATCTTGCTCTATGAAATGAAGAAAATGGATTAGATCATTATTATTAACATCCTATTTACTTTGAACAAACTTTGTCTTTAAATGCTGAGGTTGCCTACTAGTCATTTCATCTGGATATTTCTGGGATGACTATATTCTAACGTTGTAAAGCAATTATAATTAGAATAACAACATAGTAGGGTTTTAATTCCTACCAACTTCTATACACTTATCTCTTACCTCATATTGTGTCCACATAAATTACCAAGGCAGCACAGCTAGGTATACTTACAGATCCAGTTTACAGATTAGTATATTCACGGTTGGTAAAAGTTAATGATTTCCTCAGGATCACAAATCTAAGCAATAAAAAGTCAATATCTGGACCTATATTTATCTATTTTCAAACACCAAACTCTTTGCAAGATATGACACTTATTCCAAAACATGCACTTTGACATTGTGTATATACATATCTGTGGAAACTTGACATGGGTTCTTTATGGTTAATTTCTGTAGCTCTACCCATGGCAAAGGGTATGAGAGTAGCAGTTCCCACCACGGCCAACTCCTGAGTCACATCTAAAAGAAAAAAAATGGAGATCTAGATTTGATGCAAAATGCTAAACAGCACAATGACCAAAGATAAGAGCCTCATCTGGATGAGCACTTGGTGCTTTATTTTTTCATGAGCTTTGATTTAAAAACTTGGTAGGGAAAGGACACAGCCTTGATGAGGACTTGTGAATCCCTTTCGTACACATACACACACACATAGTACCATGAAAGGCACAAGTTGACATTATGGCTTATAAGTCTACAGATGTCAGACCAACAAGTATTAATTAAATAATAGTTGTGAATTCCTGGTCCTAGCACAGGCCTGGCCCTGATCTGACTAAACCTCATCTTCACCATTCCTCCAACACAAATTTATGAAACTCCTTCACATTCCACAAACAAGCTATGTTGTCTCAAATCTTGCATTTATTTTCATAGACTGCCTGCTTGGTCTAGAAATACCCTTTTTCATTTGTTATCTTATCTCACTGTCTCCCTACTACACACACAAACACACACACACACAGAAATATTTTTCTCAGGCCTATCAAGTGCTCCTATATATTACATTTCCATAGCACTAACAATTCTTGTCTCCTCAACTAGGATGCAGAGTTCTCTCATGGTCATATTTTATTTGAAAGTCTATATTCAATTCCTAAAACATTGAGCAAGTGAAAGGATGAGAGAATAAATGATTGGCTTCCTGCTAAGAATGCTTATTTCTAAACTAAAATTCTCTCTTGGCTCTATCGCTAGAGTATTACTTTTAAAATTTGTTTTATGTCTATTTTTGAAACAAGTATAACTCACTACTGTTTTGGAAAAGCCAAGAAGCAGTTAGCTATTAAATGAAAGAACAGAAGTTTGGATCACATGATTGGATGCGGGAGCTGAAAAACGAGCCCCTGCACCTATGGAAGCTTTCGTATTTCCATGACTTCATTGCTATGATGGTCTCATTTATGTATCACATGGCCATTTGTTCCTAACAGAGGAAGCCTCTCCATCCACTGACATGAGTATCAAGTTGCAGCCAATTTTATTAACTTGCTTTATGGAATTTTAATGAGCTTTGCTTATAGAATCTAAAAAAATACATAATCACGTTTCTATAAAAACTATTTTATAGCCCAAGGATCAGTATAAAATGGAAAAGTTTGGATTATATTCAATGGGGCTTTATTAATAAATTATTGAAAAGATCTCTTTTTTTAATTGCAAACCTGCATCATTACCCTGATAACATGATTCCATGAATCCCATGTCATCTTTTTAAGCTGTGGTCAAAAGCAGATTTAAATGTTAATAGTTTTGTGTGTGTGTTATGCATTTGAAAAAAATATTTTAAAACTACAGGTTCTCTTTGCTAAACTCAAGTTTGTCTATGAATCTGGAAAAATAATAGTGAATAAGAAAATGTAGTCCATAACCTCAAGCAGCTTTGAACACTTGCTCGTTAGAAAAATCAACCTTCAGTCATGTCAGAGTGATAAATGCTATGATAAAGGTAAACACAGCATGCACTTTAAGGCACAAAATGAGCATCTCATACTGGCTGGGGCATCAAGGTACACTCTTTGAGGAAAAACAAATTCGTCTAAGATTTTAACAGTCAGACTTTGTTAGCAGGAGAAATGGGAGGGGGCCAGTTATTACTTGGTATAGGGATAGAAGAAAAAAACAGAGTTGTAGGTAAGCATGAGAGTCTTTTATTTTTAAGGCTATGGAGATTCATTGAATGTTTTTATACATGTAATGATTATAATCAGATTTGTTGCTTTAAAAAAATTACTCTGTGAAGGATAGACTGGAATAGACCAAGACTGGTGGTAAGAAAACCAGTTAAGAGATGATTACAATAACTGAAGTGACAATTAGTAAGACCTTAAGTAAAGAAGGATAGATATATCAGAATCTGCAAAAGTTACACAGCACTGGAAAAAAAATAATGGCCAAGTAAATTTAAGACGTAGGCATGTATGAGCTAGTAAACTCACAGAAGGTGCAGATTGGTGGTTAAAATGTATTCTATAGCTGTTTCCATTGTTTTTGACAAATGAGAGGGATAGATGCTAGAAAAAGTACCCAGTTCTCTGAAATGAAGTTCTTCTCTGGGAATACCGAACGACCATATTCTCAGTGCAGTATATTTCATATTTGCATGACATTGTATAGCACATGCTGTCTGTATCCATCATCCTGATGCATCTTCTAGTCTGTAAATTATGCTGGATTTTGTCAGCAGAGTGAGAACTAGTCATTAAGGAATGTGTAATTAAACCTCAACATCCCAGTTCTCATTCCCCCTCTGACAGGGGGGTAAACCAGGGATCATTACTGCTATCAGGGGCTGCTCAGTGGAAAGAGAAACAAGGGGAAGTTGGGTGTGCTACGCTGATGTGCTATCATTGGTAATTGATTTGCTGGCATATATTCCATGTCTCTACATTTCTAATTGCTTTTGTGCATATTCTTGGGGGTTGATTAATGCCATCTGTTCACTGGATCAGCTGAATTGATAGAGTTTTAAAGGATGACAACAGTAATGTTGAAGATAGAAAGAAAGTGAAGGGAAATGCCAAAACACTGCCCATGATGTATATTATTTTTAACTATTCACCTTTGGAAGCAGAAATATCCTTCTACAGGCAATCCAAAGCAAATAGCAGTCTAAAGAAATGTGCCAAACAGACAAATGTTATGTAGATATTAGTCTAGGCCACTATTTACTGAATAGGTGGGTTCAGTTGTATCTCTTTTTTCCCCTCCCTCCCTTCTTCTTAAACCTTCTTCCTCTCTTTCCCATTCCTTTTCCTCTGTCTTGTGACCATGTGGTTTGTATATTACCATTAACTTTTCCCTGAGATGATGATTCTCTTCTGGATGTAAGATAAAAGGAGTAAGAAGTCTTTGAGATTCCAGTGCTGCCTTGCTAAACGACACGGGCGTACTCACCAAAAGTGAAACTTCCAGGCAAGACCTGTTACTGATGCAGGCCAGACATAGGCCTGGTGCCCACAGGGAACCTGGGAAGGCCCCTTGATTGCAATGCCCCATCCAACTCTGTCCCCAAACAGCTCGTCTGCCAACTCCATTAATTTCCTGAATCTGTAAATATGGGTGGAATTGTGTGGGGAAGGGAGCCTTCCAATCCATATAAATAAGCTTTAAGACACAGAGCCCCACTGAGTATAGGAAAGCAAATCTATACTGTACTTGACAGAGAAACAGACCTTTTCCAGAAAAAAAAAAAAAAGTGTGTATGGAAGAGATAGTACTGGGTATCTGGAAAAGGGAGGATAATGTTTTGAATCTGGAAGGAGAAAGAACACGGATGTTCTAGGTATGCAAAACAAGTGTTGCCACTTTCCTATTTTTGCCCAGGCTGAACCCCTCCCTCATATTACATGACCAAAAGTACAGCAGATAGCCAATGGGGAGATGAAAAAGGACAGTGAGAGGGGCATATGTCACACAGTTTGGGATTGATTTAATTCTCGTTCTGTGAATATGTTCTGTGGATACTAATATGGATCTTGCAAAGTCTGTAAGTATGAGTGACTCTGCATAAAATACATATAATGTGAACATCCAATCATTATACCTGTTATAATTATTAATGAAACTCAACATGGATTTTTTCATAATAACTTATGATACATTGTAGGGCAAGGACAGCCACATTTCCATTTTCAAGCAAAGTCTGGCCCACTTCCCCTTCATCTGGGTAATGGGATGGGTGAGTCACTGCTAAGACAAATAGAAATTTGTTCTCATTTTATCTCCCATGTAAACAGTCTATAAGTAGAGTCTACCTCCACCTGACAGAGAAACATCACCATTCTGGATCCCTCACTTGGTTCCTGGGCTGGGTCATAGCATGATCACTGCTTCTAGGCCTTGGCCAGTGAAGCTGCTTGCTGAGGAACTCACAAAAAGGAGCCCCATAAGAGTAGGGGAAACAAGCTTCATCTGGAGAAGTAAGGAGCATAGCCCCTCCCAAAAACTGAACAGGCCCGTGGAGAAGATGTCAGCATTATGGCAGAAGGATCCTTAAACAGACCTTAAGTAAACCCATGATCTTGGGAAGGAGTGTGTGTGACAATGTTCTCAGCTCCCTAAGACCACCATTTGCAGGAGATTCAGGCAGATGGACCTAGAATTGTAAAGTTGAGAGAGCCACGTTGCCTTCCTGCGTACTACTGAAGTCTGTTTCTGATGAATAAGGCATAAGTATTCCTATTTTCTTGTTGATTTGGGGTTAAAAATCAGGTGCTGCATCATAATTGATGAGTTATTAAGACATGTTATCTGTGACTCCTCCCTCCCATTCCCTCCTTCACTTCCTGCCTTCCTTCCTTCCTTCCTTCCTTCCTTCCTTCCTTCCTTCCTTCCTTCCTTCCTTCCTTCCCTCCCTCCCTCCCTCCCTCCCTCCTTCCTTTTTCCTCCTCTCCCTCCTTCCTTCTTTCCTCAGATGTTTTTGAAATGCCTAGTGCCCATCCATTTATCTGTACACTTCTGAAATCTTTTTGTTCATGAGAAAACAGTTGATGAGAAGAAAAATTAAAATTGCCATCCACATAGCTCCAGAGAAAACCACAACAAAAGGTAACCGTATCATCTCAAAGCAAGGTCATAGCACTGTGATCCACCCTTCCATCATTCCTTTACTCTTGCTCCATGTACGAAGCATCTCTTATTTTTTAAGTCTTTTCTCCCTGCTCCCTTATCTTTGATATTCTTCCCCAACATTCTGATCTGCCTTCTTTCTAATCCTCTTTTCTTCCTTCTCTTTCCTCTCCTCTCTCTTCCCCATGTTCTTCTACTCTTTTCCTTTCTTTCTCTCTTCTTCCTCTCCATCTCTCCCTTCTACCTCCCTTTCTTCACTCTTCCTGTTGCAATTAACTTTTCTAAATGACTTGTTTTTACGTTTTATGGCCTAAGTTAATGCTTTTCAAACTTTTCCACTGAAGTGCTGCTCACCGGAAAATAGAGTGCATGGGAACCCAGGGGATTCTGAGAGCTCAGCTTCAAATGGCCACTGAAGCATGTAATTTCCTGAATTTTATCTTCAACACTCAGGCAAATTTGCATTCAGCTCCATATTATATCCATGTTTATATTATAGTAAAATATTTTCCCCAAATCCCCAATTAAAATTGATGACCCAAGTTTATTAACTTAACCCATGACAGAGGGCTGCATAATGCCAGGGACACAGGCTTCAGTTTTTTAGCTCTTTCTCCCTATTTATGTTTTCCAGTCTTCCTGTATCACAGAGTCCTATTTTGTGGTCTTTCTCCTCATCTCAGAACAACAGGTTGCTGCATTTCCCATGATCAGCTGTTAATCTGTGAACTGCATATTATGATTAATCAATAATGGGGAGTAGGAAGGACTTATTAATTCACAAGAGAAAAGGAAACCCACAGACTAGCATAGTGAACAGAAACAGAGCCTTTTGGATGGGCTCTGGGTAAAAAGAAACCCCAGCCCCAGCCCAAGTCTTCAGATACTGCTCACCCCTGTTACGGTCACCTGGGACTATGCTGCCACATCCATGAGTTGTGCCTTTGAGTGAATGAGCTCTGTCAGTTTACAGTAATGGGGTCAACCAGAGCAGATGCTTTCTGATTGGAGATAGGCTGAAACCACCAGGATATTAAAAGATTAATGCCTCTGATTCTACAACAATCAGGAACCCTTTGACACAATCCAAAGAAATGAAACCAAGCAGATTGGAATGCTGGAACATTGGAGATTAGAGATAAAGTTAAGTAATGTGTTTCTTTCTCAGCAGGGATTCAAACCTACACTCCGTGCCAAGGTTGGTACTTGGTAAGGTCTTACTCTATTTGTTTTCACAGTCCTATGAGACAGTTGTTCTTTTCCCCATTCTAGGGTGAGGATATACTGGCTTGGATGGTGTGGTAATTTACCCAAGATTAAATAGCTATAGGTGGTCACACTGGGATTTTAACCCACTTTTCTCTGGCTCCAAAACTCATACTTTTAAAAGTTTTATCTGCTCTTTTATTGACTTCAACACAAAGGCTTAACTGTTGTTAAACTCCAGCAGATAATTCATCCTAGCAGAGACAGTCTTTCCCTATCATCCAGGGTGAGAAAAGCCTCATGTGTCTAGACCCACAGATTCTGCCCCAATATTCAGGCCATCTTATTCCAGTCTTGCAGGAGGCTCCTTCTCCCTATCTAGAAGTCACTATGGCAACCAGTTCCTATAGGTTAGCCGTTTATAAAAGTTGCTTGTATTGTTCACTAAAGCTTTTCATCAACTTTTGGTGGCCAGGCATCATGCCTTCACTAATGGCCTTGTGGATTCCATGTGCCCACTATGAGTGTCTGTTCCTGAGACTCCTCCGTCACTAAGTGCAGTATTTTTGTCATTACATAATATTTCACCCCTGAAGAATACTGCAGCCCTAGAATTTGTTACATGGATTTTATATTTAAATTCCACTCTCCCATGTCCACTGTAGCGTTATCTACAATAGTCAAGTCATGAAACTAACCTAAGTGTTCATTAGCAGATTAATGGATAAAAAGTGCATAGTATAAAAACACAACAGAATACTAGTCAACCTTGAAAAAGAAGGAAATTCTGTCATTTGTGACAACATAGATTAACCTGGAGGACATTATGCCAAGTGAAACAAGCCAGTCACAGAAAGGCAAACATTACACAACTCACTTATGTGTGGAATCTAAAAATCTCAAATTCATAGAAGCAGGAGGTAGGATGGTTGTTGCCAGCGGCTGTAGGTGGAGGGAGGAATGGGAGACGTCCGTCAAAAGGTACAAAGTTTCACTTAGAAAGGCGGAATAAGTTCTAGAGATCTTTTGTACAGCAAGGTGACTATACTTAAAAATAATGTGTTATATACTTGAGAATTGCTAAGAGAGTAAGATTTAAATATTTTTACCATTTCACACTGTATACATATATCAAAACATTATGTTGTACTCCACAAATACATATAATTTATATAGACCAATTAAATAAACAATACAATTTTTTACTAATTAGAAAAACCTTATTCCTGACACTTAGATAATAGTTTCAAACAAGTAAATTATTGGATGCGTTCAGATCTGTTCTTTGTCTTAACACTGCAAGATTCATCCCCAGATCCAGACTGTAAGCTCTTTTTACCCAATAGGGATAAGCAGAAGGTTAGGTTTGACAAGTGTATACTCAATTTCATTATTTTTCATCAGTGACTATCATTGACTAGTGCCAAATGATGGGCCCCTGTCTGACTGGCTTCAGAGCATTCCCTTGGTAGGGAAGGAACAGTGCTTGTACATACCTGCTTTCATTGTCAACTGCATGGAAAACCACAGCAGTAAATGCTTTGTTTTATTCTCAAGTTCTCATGAGTCTGTCCCTCAGGCTTGCTGGTTGGCTTGGTTGCGAGGCCTGTCTTTGTGTCTCCTGTGTCTTCTATTTCAGCTATCGTCTTGACTCAGTGGACCTTCTTATTTGGGTTTAGAGAGGCAAAATAATTTGCTCAATGTCCAGTGCCTTACAGCCTTGCCTCTCTTCTGCATCAACAATGGGAGCTATCAAAAAAGGACACAGAGTATTCTGAGGCTGTTCACACTGAGGCAATTAATCAACGCAGTGTTCTAGCTCTCAAAAAGAATTAACCTTTCAAGGAATAAAGCCTTAAATATTTAAATTTTATTTTAAAAGCAGAACCTTTTGGTTTACTAAATGAAATCTTACATATGATGTTAATATGTAAAATAAATTAGAAGAATAGCTTTGAAGAAAATAGAGTGAAGGGCCTAGAATCCTACCACTCAGCCTGCCCTTCTTCTGATTCTTCATGTAGGTACCATGTGAAGACTTCTGCCTTATTCTTAATTGCAGGAATCTCTAAGCCTACAATTTCACGAAAAAGCAACTAGGTGCACGAACATTTTGAGGAAGAGCGGGGATGGAATCCCTCCTCAGTCATGGTCCACGCCTGCCTGGTGCACAGCAGCAGAGCCACACTGGGTGTGCCCCACCTGGCTCTGCTTGCATTGGCCAACAAGCTGATGTCCAGGCTGGTAAATACTTCCAATATGATCTCTGCCCTAAGTTACACTAAATAAGCAGATGCTTTATTCTAAACCATTGTAAATCTGATATATCTTACTATTTTATGTGAGTGTCAGGGCAAGGCATTCTTACTGGAATTTACTGATTTGAAAAGATGGTAGCTTGTCAAATACTTGTGTCCTTATCTTGATATCCTTAGTTGGTGGTAGCTATTTATAATTTAAATAATTGTGTTGTGAAAGCCCTTGCATTATCTACCTGCCTTCCAGGCATTCCCTTGGGACCTCCTCAGAAAAGGGAATCTCATGTTAGCTGTGATTAAATTGCCCATATATAGCACAGTAAATGGCAAAATAACTACTTAATAAATTGAATTGAAGCACGACAGGTTAGGTGAAACCCAAACACAGGCAGCAAGCCTGGATGAGGGATATTACGGGGCAAACCCCTGAGTGTTGCCTTACAGTGCAGTGCTCCCTCAACCGCCTCAAGCCTCTCCCAACATCTGTGAAATAAACGGACCTTTGGGCTCCATCAGTGAGGCCATCTCAGTGCTCCCTAATGTTCATTAATGTGAGTAGAAGTGATGAAAGTATACAAATAAGATAAAATTGTCACACACCTGGATTCAGTCTTGATTTCTGATTCTGGTCAGAATATTAACTTTAATCACATCTTTGAGTGTTTACTTAGAGTACCATTCATCACAAAATCCTTTTATTTAGGTCTACACTGTGCTCTCTCCTCCCCCCCGGGTGAACCCCAAATGACCCTGCTTTGTATTTGTAATAAAATTTTTTTTTTTGTTTTTGAGACGGAGTCTCGCTCTATCTCCGGGGCTGGAGTGCAGTGGCCGGATCTCAGCTCACTGCAAGCTCCTCCTCCCGGGTCCCCGCCATTCTCCTGCCTCAGCCTCCTGAGTAGCTGGGACTACAGGCGCCCGCCAACTCGCCCGGCTAGATTTTTGTATTTTTTTAGTAGAGACGGGGTTTCACCGTGTTAGCCAGGGTGGTCTTGATCTCCTGACCTCGTGATCCGCCCGTCTCGGCCCCCCAAAGTGCTGGGATTACAGGCTTGAGCCACCGCGCCCGGCCTGTAATAAAATTTAATGTAAGTAATAATTTAATACAAGAAGATTTATTTAATGCATTACTCAAAATAATTTAATAATATTAAATAGTATGCACACATATATATGCATACACAGATTTTTTAGTGATTTATTTTTAGATTTTTTTCACGGTTAGTGCACCTGGTGGAATTGTCCATGTGCATATCCGCTATGTAAACCACTTGTACCGGTAACTGTCCAGATTGATTATCCCCCAAGGTCAGTATTGACTTGGGTGTCACCTTTGTGAATATTTACCTCTCCAGATAATGAATTGAAATGGGCATTTGGATGGAAATTAATATCTACTTATTTTCTGAAATCAAATGCTGTCGGGAGGTGTGCAGACATGCTCCACTGTGGCTGCTTGTTTCAGGGTGGCATTCAATAAGCATTCTTTGCATTCTGATTTACTGTGGTTGTTTTTATACCTCTTTCACACGGTTCTTTTGCCTCACAGATAGACTGTGAACTTCAAATGTATTCAGCTTGACATTTCAGTACCACAATCAGGAGATCGTGATATTTGAGCATATGGATAATAAGTACACATTGGATTAGTGAGCACCTTGGCCTTGGAGTTTATTTAGGCCAAGATACTGTTACCTGAAAAACACAAAACTCCTTCAACAATTATCTAATTATATAAAGAATACGGAAGAGACATAAAATTACACAGTAGTTCCATTGGTTTTGAGGTATTGATTTGTCGTTTTGAGATAACCTTACAGTATGCCATGTGTCTTGTGAATATAATATGTACGACTCTGTGTGCCTGTGTCTGTGTCTGTGTGTGTGTGTGTGTGTGTGTAACAGTGCTTACTTCTTTACTGGCAGAAGACAGAGACATCTTTGGTAGACAGCTTTTAATATATCAAACCACAAATTCTAAAATTGTGAGACTACAATAGAAATATTTCCTGTTGTTCTTATTATAACTGTTGTATTAATTTTGGATATGGGTCACAATATACATACAGAGAATTGTTCAAGCTTAAAAGAACTAAGGCATTTAAATACAAGTATAATGGTAAGAGTTTCTGTAATCTGTTATATATGAGTGGAATGCAAATATTCATAGGCAGTGCATTCTTGGTTTTGTCCTTTACAAACAAGGAGTATTAGTCTGTCATCCGTGCAAATCTTTTCTAGCCATTAATGGTCTGATAAAAGACCTGGACTTAGGCAAGCATATCGTAATTAAGCACAGACTGTGGCTTAGTAGTCAAGGGAATAAACCACGGTGAAAATTCATTAGTAAAGTTAATCCAGAAAACATCTGAGCAACTGAAACAAAATCAATTCAAGGGGAGAATGTATAACTCTATTGATGTTCTCACCCTTGTTGATACATTGTTTAGAGTAAAGATTTCTATGTCTTCTGCATAAATATCAATTTTTGTTGGCAAATTCAATTTGACTTATTGGGTTCCTATAGCTAAGTGTTTTGTGGTTCATTGGGAAATGATGTCATTTTGTGTATGAGGAAATAAAAATACCTCACTTGATGGCCAAAGTCTCATTTGACTCACCATCCAATCCTCAGCCCAGGTTAAACACTAATGCCAAGGTGGTGCCACTGCTTTTATGTGCTGGAAAGGTTTGAGTCCTAGAAGAAGCCAAAGACATTGGGAGGTTTCTCTGTCCATTATTTGCACATGTATGGGCACACATGCCTACACACTGCAGACGTATACACATACTGTCAATTAAAAGTTTGTGCCTCTTTTTTAAAAAAGGAATTAATGTGGAGTCAGATTAGTGGTTTACAATCAGATGTAACTTTGCCCCAGGGGACATATGGTAGGGTCTGAAGACATTTTTGGTTGTCACAGCTTGGGGGTTGCTACTGGAATCTAGTGAATAGAGATTAGAGATATTGGAAAGGAACATTCTACAATGCACATTGTATTATATGCCATCTTTTATCTCCCACAACAGATAATCATGTAACTCAAATGTAAAGATAATCAAGTGTTGAGAGACTAGTTTAGATCTATTAGTGATTTATGCATCATGATGTGTCATATATATATATATATACACACACACACACACACACACACACACACACACACACACACACACATTTGAGACAGAGTCTCGCTCTGTTGCCCAGGCTGGAGTGCAGAGGGGCCATCTCAGGTCACTGCAACCTCCAGCTCCTGGGTTCAAGTGATTCTCCTGCCTCAGCCTCTGAATAGCTAGAATTACAGGTCTGAGACACCATGCCCAACTAATTTCTGTATTTTCAGTAGAGAAGGGTTTTCACCATGTTCGCCAGGCTGGTCTTGCACTCCTGACATTAGGTGATCCACCTGCCTCAGCCCTGCAAAGTGCTGGGATTTACAGGCATGAGCCACCATGTCCAGCCAATGAAAAATTTTGAAAAGAGGTTTTCTTGCAGCATTTAGACTTATAGAAAGAGATATAAAATAGAAGAGCAATATGGTGGCATACATTTTCACCCTGGTTCTGCTTACTGGCTATATAAATTCCTCTTCATTATTTCACATTTTTTCCCAAAAAAGGTGATGTTACCCTTCCTATTTTCTATTGCGAATAACATAAGATAAAGAATGTTTTTAAGAAGCTGTAACCATGATTTTGCTGAAATCATATTTATTATAATTTTCATTATTTGGAGGAGTAATGGCCTGGCTGTGCTGTCTTCATAGGCTTTAGACAGACAAGGATAACACGGAGGATATGGGCACAGTGAAAGAGGGACTGAGGGTACATATCCTGGACTGGGAGTACATCTCCTGGACTAGGAACTGCAAAGGTAAATTTTATACCAGTTTTAGGTTTTCAAAGGGTTTTTAAGGTTGGTTTAAATTTCTACCTCTGTTTAAAAATTATCTAGTCAGTACACCTTTTGGCAGGGTGCCATGTGCTATAATGCAATCACTGAAATCTGTTTATAGTAAAGCACTTTCTGTCAATTTTTTCTTTTGTAGGCCCCTCTTGCATAAGCATATCTATCTATCTATCTATCTATCTATCTATCTATCTATCTATCTATCTATCATCTACCTATGTTTGAAAACGGGATAAAACTAAAGGTGCCAAAGTTGCCTATGCTCTGGAGGTGATGTAACTATATGTCTCAGGAAAGGTCATGAACCAATCTATTTAGATGACACTCTCTACCTTATTTAGCAGCTCAAAGATCAGCTAGATAATAATCCTGGCTTTGATTGTTTATCTTCTCCAGTCTAATATTCAGTTTTTAACATCCATTACATTAGAAATAGTCTTTAATTTGTCTTTTCAATGGAAAGAAGATGAATGGCCTTGGTCTCTACTAGATGTCTGCCTTTTGAAAAAGGAAAGTGATAAAATCAGAAGTAAGAGACTGCAGAGTTGGGAAAAGGACCTTGGAAGTGATGTAGTCCAGCCTACCCTGCATAATGTAGATAGATCTCAACATTCCCTGAAACATTGCAGATAGTTGACTATTCCATTTTACTTAACCTCCTAAGTGAAGAGGTAGGACCTCACAGGACAGCTCAGTTCCTCAACAAAAATTATAGTTGGTAGGACATTCTTTCTTCCACTGTACACAAGTCTGCTCCAAGTACCACCAAACCACTCTCCTTAACTCTACCCACTGAACGTTTCAAACCAAGTCTTCTTCCTCTTCATCATAATTATTCCACAAATACATAATGATCGCCACCACTCTTCTCTCAATCTTTTCAATCTTTTATATCTTCTTTTTCTCATTTTTTTCTATGACATGATTCCTTTCCCTTGGACTCCCCATCATCACGTTCTCTTATTTGTAGTATATTCCTTTTTCTCAATGTTTTCTTTAAAATGTGATATCTGGAATAGAATGCAATCCTGATTTGTTCTTACCAACCTGTGTGGGCTACAATGTGATGGTCATAAGGAATCCTGGGTTGGAGAGAAGATTCAGTGAGGTTTACAACATAAACCTTAAAGTCTAAAACAAAAGTACCAAAAAACCATATTGTGGAAAGGATATTGTCTCTACTTTCTCTAACTCACTCTTTCGCTTACTTGGCCCTCAACTGACATAAATTGGTCTCTTTACTTTGTTCAGGGATAACTGGTAGCATTTTGGGTTTCTCCTAAATTAAGTGAACTTTGAACTCTCATCTCACCTTTATCTGCCCAGATCTTCCCCATGGGCCAGTTCTTGTCCACTCTTCTCTAGTCTTAATTAGTGTGACTGTCCTCTAAATCCTTAATACTTATACAGCATATATTACATTTTTAAGCCCTGTATTATATGCTGTCTTTTATTTGCTTCTACTTCTATTTTCATTCAGAGTATGTTGAACCGCAATCAGTAAGAAGAATTACATTTACTATAGCCTCTGTCTATAGCAATAGGAGTACTGCTTACTGTGAGCCACATCTTATCATTGACATGCATTCCTATTAATCTGGCTCATGACCCTATATAGTTAATCCATTATTCTTACTTTTTAGATGAAGAAATATATGTTTAGAGTATCCAAGTAATTTTCTTAACTTCATACAATTATTAAATGGTTTGCCTGACATCCAGCCCTGGTCTCTGAACCCAAAGTACTGTGTCCTTTACATTGGAGAAAAGATTTTACAATCCAGGTAGAATGGGAGCTCCTAGCAGTTTGTCAATATATCATTCTAATTAATTGGAGGGTATTTTACTCATTTTACAAATATTTTTAGAGCACCAATTCTAAACCAGGAACTGATCTTAGATATTGGTAAAGAAACACATTCAATTTCTGAATATAAACCAGGGCTTATTTTTTAAAAATTGTGGAATACAGAGAGTCCCATAGGTCTTGGGTTCCACCTTCCCATGGCCACCCTTATGGAGGTGATGGTTTATATTGGCTCCTTTCTGGTAGTTCCCCATTGTGCTTTTTCTCTCGTTTAAATGTTTCATAGAGCCATGTGGTAGCTCGTATCTCCCCAACTGTCATGACGATGGATGCTGTGAAATGATCTCGGCATGTTTGAGGACACATAATATCCTTCAGGGTGACCTTATCTCAGAAACTAAACTTCTTAATTGTAGCTATAACCCCACCCTCGCCACAGACGGAAGCAATGGTAGTGAGAAAACACACACACACACACACACACACACACACACACACAAGTAAGTGAGGCCCATCTTCCTGGAATGTCAATTTCATCCAAAGAGTAAGAAATACACATTATGTGTATATCTTAAAAAATACAAATATGTTCTGGAGTAGAATACAAAATTTCATGAAATTTTCAAATAAAACATGAGATTTCAAATATGTCTCTGGCTCCAAAATGTGTTCACAGAAACTTGATATCAATGAATTCACTGTTTTCCTGATTCAAGATGCCTCAGGGAAAAGCAAACAGGCAAGCTTAGTAACAAATACCCCTGATTCAATTTCTGTGGGTCTAGGTAAGTCTTCCATATTGGCCTTCATTTGAAAATAAATGTCTTTCTTGAAACTTTGATTTTTCTTTTTTTTTCTTTTCTTTTCTTTTTATTTTATTTATTTTATTTTTTCTATTTTGAGACAGAGTCTAGCTCTGTCACCCAGGCTGGAGTGCAATGGTGCAATCTCGGTTCACTGCAACCTCCGCCTCCCAGGTTCAAGTGATTCTCCTGACTCAGCCTCCCAAGTAGTTGGGATTACAGGTGCCTGCCAACACACTTGGCAAATTTTTATATTTTTAATAGAGATGTAGTCTCACCATGTTGACCAGTCTGGTCTCAAACTCCTGACCTCATAGATCTACCTGCCTTGGCCTCCCAAAGTGCTGGGATTACAGGTGTGAGCCACCATGCCAGGCCTGGTTTTCTTTAAGACAGAGTTACCAGATAGTGTTACAACACAGCATGATGTTATAGTTGTATATAATGTCTTATCTCTTAACACCCTCTGATTTTAAAAATGCACAGTGTAGACAATGATAATATTAATAACCTTCTTTCTTTTTATTCTAATGCCAGTTTTCAGACAATCTCTATTATTGGCTTTGTGTGTTGGGGAAGAAGGTAGAATGAAGTAGTATTGACAGAAAGGCCATTCCTCCACCTCCCCCGTGGCAGGCCTCTCACAGACAGTCTTGCTATGGGTGCTACATTAGGACCCTTAACAATTTCCATTCTGTGTTTAAGAGGTGTTATGAATCCCCCCGAAATTGTGCACTCATCCCTGTGCATATATCTGCATTTTTGCATTTTTCTTGGATAAAGGTATTTATATTTCACCCAATTTCCAAAACTCATCCATGACCCAGAAAAGATGAAGAAAGAAAGGCTCTGAGAGCCTCATTACCCTGAACATCCTCAGGGAGGGGAGGAGGGGACAGCCTTATTCTAGATGCTGGAAATTTAACCTAAATGTGCCTGAGCGTTGTGCCCTTTTCCAGCACCTGACGGGGTGAGTGTGAGCTCTGGGGTGCTGAAGAGAGTGGGAAAGAGCAACCCCCCACAAAGGGAAATAGTCTTCTAGAAAATAAAAGACAATGACAGAAAAGGAAAACTTCAGAGACGTCACAATTTGCCAGTGGCAGAGTATGCACATTGCAAACAATCTGGAATTAATAGGAATGAACATTTTTATTACAAAGAGCAGAGATTTTGAAGAACTTACTCAGGGCCTTACCCTCTGTCCTTTCCTCCACCTCCCCTGATATCCCATCACAAAAGAGAAAAACACAGAAAATAACAGGTTAACGTCTAGAATTTGCAAGGCTCTGAATAGCCACCTGAAAACAGCCGCCTCCTGCTGAGAAACCACTGAAGCTTAATCATTTTCCATTGCATCAGAAGGAAGATGGCTGAGGTATTCATTTTTTCCTTGAAATGTCAGGTGCCCACAGCAATTAACTAATCACATTCCTAGCAGGTCAAGTTACAAGAAAAGAAGACAATTGGGTTTTTAATGCTAAGGGGACATTTTAGACATAGGGATTAAAAAAGGGTTTCATAATGACAAAAGCTCCACTGACATGCCTCCGCATCCCCTGAGTGATACCATGCCTTGCACAGAGGAAGTGAGGAAAGAAGGCTGAGGTTGGACTGGGGAGGGAGATGCAGCCTTGGGCACACATTCTTTTCTTGAGTTAGAAAATGGCCTTGAATGGCCTTTAAAGTCTCCAATTGCAAGAAATTCCTTTGATACAGAAATCTGAGAAATTCCTAAAACAGCTTTGAGAGAGCGACTTGTTCAAATGATCCATCTTTAGTATCAATCGCAGCATAAGAATTGAGTGCTTACTAGGTAACAGCAAAAATAAGACCAAGACAAGTGATGAGGAAAGCTTAACATTTATCCAACACTCACTACAGACTGGAAACAATACTGAGCTCTTTTCATCTATTAGCGCATTAATCTTCATAATAACCCCACATGGTAAAATATGCTGAATGTTTACAGATAAGGAAACAGAGCCACTGAAGGGTAGTCACATAGCTGGAAAGTGAAATGTCTGCTCAGGGAGTCTGCCTCTAGAGCTTACAATCTTCAAGTCAGAAGGTCAGTGTTAAGATCCTCATTTTACAGAGGAGAAAGTGAAACTAGGACAGGTGAGATATCTTACCCAAGGCTTGTCACTGGTAGACACAGAGCTTGGGCGGACCTGACCAAAGCCAAGTTGTGTCTGACTGCACATACATTTCCCCATTCAATATCACTTCACATGACCTGCATATTGTGTATAATCATATTGGAATTCATCCCTAGGAGAGATACTGGATTCTAACACTGGTGCCTAAACCCAATCAAGTAGTAAGGCTGCAGCCCAACTGAACATCCTTAATTCTTGTGCTCTGGAAGCACTCCACATCTCCTGCCATGGCCTCCATGTTATCTAGGTTTTCTCCGTGTCCCTGGTGCATGAAAGTGCAGTCAGTGACTCAGCTGTAAAAAGTTCAAGGTACAGACTCCTTACTCAGCCCTCCTCTCTCTTTTCAGCTCTATCGTTGCATGCACTCCGTGGTATTTATTGAGTGTCTGTTGTGTGTAGACAGTGGTGTAGACAGTGTTCAATAGTGGTAAAGAGCTAGTACCTGCCTTCATGCCACTTAGACCCAGGATCAGGGAAGCCAGAGCATTGTTTCTGGTGCCCTGTGTCTTTATGTTGCTCCTCTAGCACAAGCTTGCGCCTGTGCATACATACACTCAAGCTCATGCACATGCACACACAAATACACATTTCCAAGCTACACTGAAACATTCATTTCTTTATTTTATTCAGCACTGTTTCTCTGTGTCTCTAACACATTCTACCTGTTTTACTAGTTTTCTTGTCATATACATATCTTTAATCTTCCCCCAAATAAATTGCACCCTGAAGCTAGAGCCACTTGCTACCCATCTGTGTTGTTCCAATTAAACTGGTTAGCATGGTGTAGTGGGGGAATGCTTTCCAGACTCAAACAGAACTGAGTTAACCAGCTCTACTCTAGGAATGTCAGCCTGGGTAACCTCAACTATCCTATTTCCTGTCAGTAAAATATGAGTTCTTTTCTTCCTCATATATTTTGAGCACATTCTTGACAGATAATACTCCTATGTCACTTAATGGTTGTTCTTTCCTTTGCGTCTCCATTTAGCAAGTGTCCATGAAAGAGTTTTATTGGTTTCTCCCAAGATATTACCTGATAATACTTTTGTCTGTCTCTAATTTCTATTTAGAGATTTGTTAACTTGGTTGGAGTGGTCCATTGGACATTTGGGGCTGTCTATATACTTTCTTAAATTGTTTGCCAAATTGTTTTTGTGCCCTGTTGCCTTCATCATACTTTCAAAGGAGTACAAATTCAAAAATGAAAAGATTAATGAGCATTTATCTTTTCGGTTGGTAAATGTGCTTTCTTTTTAGGCAGTCTTTTATTCCCCCTTTAACCGGATTCATCTAGATGGAAGTATTGACAGTATGCATGCTCAGACAGGGAGCTAGTGATAAACGGGATCATCCAAGGTTATTTGAGCCCCCAAGAATGCTAACCATTTCGGATGTCCTCGTAAGTATACAGCAGAAATCGGACACAGTGTCCTTGAAGAATATCACTAAGGCAAATATTTACACACATTTATTTTTATGAGCGTTATGCAATATGTTAGGTTACATCAAATGCAAGTTTGTTTTTCTTTCTTTAATGGCAATTTTCTCCAATGCTTTTGACATATTAATGTGCAAGGGAGAATGTCTAAAACTGGGATAGTACAGCGCTTCCCCCGTTTGCTTAGCCAAACATCTTATCTCGCGACCCAGGCTTGCTGCTCTGCAGAGGTCACTTTGAGAAACACTGATTTCAGGGCTTTTTGCTTTATCACTATTAACGTCCCTATGATCTCCTTTATTTGGTACCACAAGACTCTGAGTTTCTGTCCTTTTATTCCCTTTGAATGTCTGTGGCAACAAGGAAATGAGGTGGGAAACTATTCATTGCCATCAGGAAGCCTTCATGTTGCTCTGTGTCTCTGGAGGCTGCAATACGAATGCCTCAGAAAGGCACACCGCTTGCTCACATCCCGAGACATGCAGAGGTGGCAGTAGTTCCTGTCTCAGTCTTAAAGACAATGTTCTTGCTAAGAATGATTCTGGTGTTGATTTTCAACCTGAACAGTCAAAACTTTTATGTATAACTTAGACTTTTCATATATATTTTTTTAACCATAATAAAATTATCAGGTCTACTTTACTTCCTATTAGAGGAAACCAAAATAATAAAAATTACCAGTTTAAGGATCAATGCATCTGAATTTAAACACAGGCTCTATCACTCACTAGCCTTGTTGCCTTCTGAGCTTCAGTTTCTTTATCTGTAACATGAAGGTAATGATATCTACCCCTGATGATTAAAGAGAGGGCTAAAGAAGCTACTTTTGCATTATACCTGTATTAATATGTTTTGGTTCTGTAATAAAATACCATAGCCTGGGTGATTTATATAAAACAGAAATGTATTTTTTACAATTGTAAAGCTTGGAGAATCCTAATTACACTCTGAGTTAGGCAGATTCAGTGTCTGATGAGGGCCTGCTTGCTTCTTGGTTTATAGATAGAAACTTCTTACTGTAATCTCACATGGTGGAGGGAGCGAGAAAGCTCTCTGGGGTCTCTTTTTTCAGAACACTAATCCCATTCATGAGGGCTGTGCCCTAATAACCTAATCACCTCCCATAGTTTCTACCTCCTAATAGTGTCACCATGGGGATGAGGATTTTAATATGAGTTTGGGGGGCACAAATATTCAAACCATAGCAATATCTTCAACATAGTGCTTAATATCTAGTAGCTATTCACTCATTGATAGATATTCTTAATACAATTGTTATTATTAAGAATAAAGAAATGGGCTGGGAACGGTGGCTCATGCCTATAATCCCAGTAATTTGGGAGGTCAGAGCAGGTGGCCTCACTTGAGCCTAGGAGTTGGAGGTCAGCCCAGGCAACATGGCAAAACCTCATGTCTACAAAAATACAAAACATTAGCTGGGTGTGGTGGTACGTGCCTGTAGTCTCAGCTACTAAAAAGGCTGAGGTGGAAGGATTGCTTGAGCCCGGGAGGTGAAGGTTTCAGTGAGCCAAGATCTTACCAGTGCACTATACAGCCTGGGAGACAGAGCCAAGCCCTGTCTCAAAATAATAATAATAATAAAAAAAGAATAAAGAAACACCTAGATTTTGTTAGCAAGATCTTAGAAAGAGAAAAGGTTGGGATGAGGGGGCATATCAACTCCACTTCTGCACTTTCCGGGGTGCTCCAGATTTCAAAACTCCCTCATGCCTGCCGTCCTGTTGACTCTGCCACTGCCTCTGTGTGCTGGAGTCCCTCCTTACATGGTGCCTTTGACACGCTGGCAGGTAAGTTGAGCAGTTTGAGGCACCTGGTTCATCCAGGATCCCAGAATATAGCTTTGTACTTTGATGAAGAATACTTCGGACTGTATTTCAATTTATCTGAAATGTCAATCTCACACATGGTCTGCAGCTGGGATTGTACTTTGCATACTCTGCTCAGGGCACTGGCAAGTCCTGAAACAAAATTTACAGTAGGGACCAGCCCAGAGACATGCTCCCTTCAAAGTGTGTTAGTCCTGAATGAAATAGGCACCAGGATAACATCTAGAGTGCTTAATCTCGGATGTGTGGAGAACTTTCCTGGACTGTAGCATGTTAAATGTTCACAGTTAAAACCTGAAACAGAAGTGCATTCAATCATTCAGTTAATCTAACATTACAGATGGCTGAGGTGGGATAGGATCAGAGACAATGACATGTGACAAAGTGTTTCTTGGTGATCTTCCAGCCTATTTGAACATCTGCAATAGTTTGAGGCCTTAAAAATAAATAAACTTAGTTTTCCTTCCTTCTCATTCCTCAAAAAAACAAAAACAAAAACAAACAAACAAAAAAAACACACACACAAACAGTTTTCCAAGACAAAAGAAAATATCTCATCAGTTCAAACAGGTGGTCTAAGGTTTGCTTGTTTTTAGATAATGATCTGATGCAGGCTCCACTCTAATTGACAGCATGGCCGCTTATGAGAAGGCCTGCACTTGTTTTTCCCAGAGTATTTGGTGCTCTTTACCTCTAAGGGAGCATGTGAATAGCAAGGACACTCTAGGGTGTTGCCAATCATCCACCACACACTGGAAATCAACGTTGTGTCTAGTGCTGTGCTAGGAATTATAGACATTAAAAATGGCATATGATAGGAACCCTGATCTTAATACAATGTCCATCTCTTCATGATTCCAAGCCTAATTTTAGCACTAAATTATATGCTTTGTAGCAGGGAAGCAGGAAGTATTAAGAACAGCATTGATGGTGGTGGTAGTGGGAGGTTACATAGATTTGAAGTTGATTCCAACCTAGATAATCTGCACATATTCTCCTAGCCCAGTTTGTTCATTTACAAAATAGCTATAGAGGTGTCCATCTCACAGAGCTTTGGTGAATATCAAGTGAGACTTCCAGTTTACCTGCTTGATGCAGTGTAGTCACTCAGAACTGCTAGGGTGATTTTGCTTTCTTTCTTTCTGCTACAGCATTCATTTTGCCACGTGAAGTAGAACAAAGTGTCTCAAACTATCTGTGATAAAGGACCAAGCCCTCCCAAACCTCTCTTACTGGCCCCATCCAGCACAGACTAATATTTCTGTAAAACACACAAAGATGAACTACTAGAAAAGTAGAATAAAGAAAATAACAAAATCTCTTCCATGTAGATGAAATGATACATCTGGATTGTAACAGGTTTCTAAGTGCTTATCCTCCCATTCTGCCCCTATCTTATCCTGGCCTGGTGACAAAGGTCCCTGGGCCCACATGGGTCTGCAGATCACACCTGGAGTAGTATGAACTGGAAGACAGTGATATGATCCTTAGTGTAATCAGATTAAGAGTAGAAATCACTGAGTTACTTTATTGAAAGTCTTTACTTCAAGCTAGTATTGACTGAAAGGCCAACCATCATCTGCAAATGATAGTAAAAAACCTGACGGAGGGGAGTGATCATACATACAGACATCAAAAACAGGAGCAGGGAAATACTCAGACGTGAGTAAACAGGACACAGCACCAGAGCTGAAGGAATGAGAGGTTGCCTGGATGTTTATCTTATTCTCTCTCAACCAAGGGTCCCAGGACTTCAAGCACAGACGAAGGGTAAATTAATGCGAGCATCTGCAGTGCAGAACTTTTAGTGTTTGATAGATTTCCATTCCAAAGTTCCCATTCCACAATTATTACTAACCCTTTTGCTTTCTTGAGGGGGTGGAGATAATTGGACTTGTATTCTGTGCTTTCAGCTTCTACCTCTCACTTCATCTTCCCCTGAGTTCAGAATGATCTGTATAAAATGCATACCTGTGTGTATCACTCCTCTCACGCAGCAAATAAGAACCTGTGTAGCCTGGTTTTGGCTGACCTCTCTGAACTCAGTCCTCCTTTACAGCTCTGAAATTTTTAGGTCTGCATTTTGTGTTCCAATTATTCTGAACTCTTGGCAGTTCCCTGCCCACACGTCACTTTTCCATATCTTTGTGCCCTCCTTTGCTCATGCCATTTTCTCTGCTTAGCCCAGTAGCAACCCCTCCTTGCCTGGCTGACTTCTATTTATCCTTCAAGACTTGGTTCAGACAGTCCTCCAGAAAGTCTTCCCCAGCCCTCCCTTCCCCTGTCCCTTCGCTGTGGGCCCGTACCTTCCTCTGCGTACCTTGATCACTGAACCGGCCACATTATTCGGAAACCATCTGTTTGTCCTCATTTATTATTCATCAGCAAATGCCCAATAAATGTTTGAGAACTGACTACAACTGAGGTAGGTGTCCTGGCTGCGTTGAGAGGCACTCAAGAACAAGACTGTCAAGGACAAGCAGAAAACTAAATTTATTGTGCAAATTTGACTGAGGTGAAGCAGAACCAAAAATCATCAGATTCAGCCACTAGAAAAGCAAGAAACTCATAAACAAGGTAACCTCTGTATTCACCTCTTTCTATTTATTTGTTCTGCTTCCTTTTTCTGATAGAAACTAAATACTTGTACATACATTTTAAGTGCAGCCATTTGAGCACCAGCCCAGAGAGCATCAACCATGAGGACAAAGGTCTCTGCTTTGGGACAGGTAAAGAACACGGGAGACACGAGGCCCTGTCTGGAATAATGGGCAGAACACCTGGCTTAAGTTGAAGTATTGGCCTTGCTACGGATAAGCTCAATGAACGATTGGCCTTTCTGAGTCTCTATTTCCTCGCTGAAAAACCATGACAATAACGTATGTCATAGGATTACTTTGAGGGTTAAATGGCATGGTTTACATAAATACCTAGTATAGTGTCAGGTACAATAAATGGTAGCCATTATGATCAGAGGCAGCTATTTATGTTCTGTTTGAAAGCTTGCTCAGTGTTACTCTGCTATGCAATTTCTCACACCCTAATGTTGCATTACTAGGAGATTTGGAGCAATATAATCCAGAAGTCCCATCAAAGCATATTTCTACTCAACGAAAAACCAGCCCTAGAAATCATAACAAGTACCTGATCTTAGGAAATGTTTCTTAACCTGCCCCTTATAAAGATGCTGGAAAATTCTAGTTTTTCCAAGTTGTGGCAGGCCTTGGAACCCATGCTGAGGAATTGGAATGAAACAAAATAAAGGCAAAGAAAGACGTCAACATGATTTACTGGAGCAGAGTGGCATCGTATTGGCACTCAAGAGCATGTAGATTAGACAAGGATTGACTTATCACAGTTACAGATCCTGAAACACTTTGATTTGCTGAGAGGAACACTAAGAAGCAGAGGCCAAAAAATCCCTCAATTCAAGCCTAAAAGAGACATGTGTTCTTTGTCCCGTTCTGAGAAACTATGTGCTCTTGGCTTTTTGTCTGGATGTGTGGGTTGGTTGTCTTTTTAAACCGTATATTTGGGCGAGGGGAGATATGGGCATTTGGGCAGTGGGAAAATGCTTATGACTTCTAAAGGAATATGATGGAAAAAACAGCACTGTTAAAAATATATTTTTAAAAAATTAGAGCTGATGCACTCAGATCCCTAGCCTCCTGGGGTCCTATACCTTCACTCTCGACAAAGGTGGACCTAGGTCATACTTCAAAAGGACCAGGAGCCTCAGGGACCTGTACTGAGAGCAGCTGTCAATGTCACCACTCCACTTCCAGCAGCCTGGTTGAAATTTGCCCGAGGCAAGACCTGCAGAAAAAGGAGTCAAAAAGCATGAGAAGAGAAGGAAGCAAAAAAGAAATTAAGTTCTGTGGGATGTTATTGCTGCTCAAATCCCGGGTTTACTATAGCAGATCCCAGCCCCATGGATCTTGGTAACCCATGACGACTCTTTTCATAATTCCAAGAGCTATGGAAACTATATAACTCACAGCACTCAAACCGCTTCCTGCTGTTCCTTAGTAAAATTGCCTACCCTCACCTGCTCTGGGTGAAAGAAATACTTGCCTTTTCTATTTCCCTTCCTGCAACAGCCCTAGAACTTGTTTGATTTTCAAAAATTATTCCTGCCGGCAGGACAAAAAGTGTAGCTCTCTCTACTATACACAGAGGAGCTCTGGTTGGGAAGTTTGTATTGATGCACTTGCATGAATTGTGTCCCTAACAGAGTTTTGAACTGGAGCCAAATGGGTGGGAGTGTGGACTCTCACCCCTTTGCTTCTACCTGAGTTTCCTTAGCCAAAATGGGCATAATATCCACCTTGCAGAGTGTGTTGAAGATTACACATACTGTGTGTAAATGTATCCCCAACACAGACAAGAAACCAACCAAATGTTTCCTCTTTCCTGACATCATGAGATACAGCTGGATGTGAACATCTGTAAGCCTAAGAAAGGATGCTTGTGAGGCCAATGGTGACGTTTTACTTTTAAAACTGTTGTCAAGAGATAAAGTCCAACTTCTTCATCTAGAGTGGAGTTCTTTCCAGAAACTAAGACTCATTTAACTCTACTTTCCAACATTCCCTGGAAGGATCCCTCTCCTCCTCCTCATCTCCTCCAACCCCTTCTGCTGCTAAGTTACAGCATTTGGGGGATGCTTTTTTATGTTCTCTGGTTACTCTTTCTTCTTGGATAGCTTTCTTCCTCCTCTCTGCCAGCCTATATCCTGTTCAGCTTTCACTGTTCACACCAAGCCTCACATCTTGCATGAATCCTCCCCAGAATGTTCTAGTCCAGTAATTCCTAACCAGTAGGATATGATCACACTGATTGTCAACAGTGGCCGTCAGTTGCTGACAGTTACCTGACCATGGAAACTGAGAGAATCCCATGTCTTTTGTCCCCATCCTGACCAGGACCAGATAAGTTGCCCAGCCAGATTTCTGTGACCTTGACCACCTACAATCCAATATCTTCTGAGGGATTACTCCAACTTTCATTGCCTTGTATTTAAGCCCTTCTTTTTAGCACCAGACTCCATTATTTTCAGACTCCCTATTTTTCCTAAGTCATTAGGAAGACAGAAGCTGTTTGCCTGGCAGGACCTTCGTAATCTCATCTTCTCCTCATTTAACAACATACTTATTTTTATCCTTAATTCCTTCTCGTGCACCATCCATGTCCACTGTCATGGCTCTGATTTCGACTCCTTCTGTGACTTTAAAACACCTATGCCTCTTTCCCTTGCACCTTCATCTCCCTCTCTGCTGCCTCTTTCCCATTTGAATTAAAGCATAATTCTTCCCTTCACATTTTCACATCCCTTCATCTCATGTTACATTTCTTTTGCTTTCAGAGATAAGGTTTTAGAAAAAAATCATTTACATGCAGTGCTGTTCTTCTACCTCTCCTATATACTCTTCTGCTTATTGGATACAAGTTCGCTGATTATTTCATTCACTCAAGTTTCTAGGAAGGCTTCCAAATTAGAGAGAAGTTGGCCTGAAATTGACCATCTCCTCTCACTAGCCATGTGAACTTGGGCAATTACAAAAATCCCTTTTCTGTCCTAGCATCTTCTATAAAACTTGAGTGACGGCCGCATGCAGTGGCTCAGGCCTGTAATCCCAGCACTTTGGGAGGCTCAGATGGGCAGATCACAAGGTCAGGAGATGGAGACCATGCTGGCTAACACGGTGAAACCCTGTCTTACTAAAAATGCAAAAAAATAAAAAATAAAAAAATTAGCCAGGCATGATGGTGGGCATCTGTAATCCCAGCTACTCGGGAGGCTGAGGCAAGAGAATGGCATGAACCTGGGAGGTGGAGCTTGCAGTGAACCGCGATCACGCCACTGCACTCCAGCCTGGGTGACAGAGTGAGATTCCAAAAAAAAAAAAAAACACTGGCATGACTACTCATGCCATGTGGTCATGATGAGAATGCAAAATGATAACATACACGGAGCAGAATGTAGAGGTCACTGGACACTTCGAGTCATTTTGAATCAGTCATCTCAGCAGTATTTTATCCTATGGACCAGTCCACTTTTCTTGGAATTCACTTTTGCTTTTGCCTTCAGTGATGCATCTCTATCGCAGTTTTCTTCTTATGCTTTTCTGGTTACCCTTTCTCAGCATTTTCCCCAAGTTTCTAGTTTCCGTCAAAAGCTATGTTCTCCAAAATTCAGGTGTTGTTTGTTTCCTTTATTTTTTAATATTCTTTACTTATCTAGATTGTGAAATTAGCTAGCATTAATTGATTATTACTCAGTGGTCATGTCCAATGGGGGTCATGAACCCCATTAAACCAACTGACATCACAACTGGGAAGGACCCAGGTATAGAATGCCCATTCTGAGCTCAGTTTCTTACCCAATTAAGCCCCCTCATTTTCCTGTACACCCTCACTGTGTAACAGCAGGATTTTCTGGTGGTTATACCTGACTCTTTCTTTCTCCTCGTCTCCTATAGTGAATAAATTGACAAGTCCATTCTTAATTCATGCATATATTACTTCTTAGCCAGATTATGGTAATAGCCTACTGAGGAACCACTGTACCTCCTTTTTTGAGCTGCAATCTAATCTACAAATTACTTTACCAGAATGAATCTTTTAATGGACAAACAAGAAGGATGGTTAACAGAGGCTGGGAGGGTAATGAGAGGGAAGGGTGTGGAGAGGTAGAAAATGGGGATGATTAATGGATACAAAAAGTAGTTAGAAATAATGAAGAAGACCTCGCATTTGACAGTTCGACAGGCTGACTATAGTCAATAATAATTTAATCACACATTTTAAAATAACTAAAAGAATATAATTAGATTGTTTGTAATACAAAGGAGAAATGCTTGAGGGGGCAGATACCCCATTGACCCTGATGTGATCATTATGCACTGTATGCTTGTATCAGAATATCTCCCATACCCCGTAAATATATATACCAACTATGTAACGACAAAAATTAGAAACCATTTTTTAAAAAATTAAAAAAGGATAAGCATAGCTAACTCTCCAAGTTGAAATTTTTTAGTAGTTCCTGGTCAGCAGTGTCTTGGGACACATGGAAGTGAATAACCTACAGAGATTGTTAAAAATGCTAATTCCTAGACATCAACACAGATCCCCTAAGTAACAATTTCCAGGTTGGATGATGCTTAAGCACACTAAAATTCAGGTACATGTAACAATAGAATAAATAAAAAATTTTATGGAATGTTATATAAGGCTTTGCATAATCCAGCTTTTGACTGTCTCTCCAGCCCCCTTGCCAACCATCCTGTCATATGATTCTCATGCCTGTTGCAGGGTCTGGTCCATCATGCCATCATGCCTTTGCATGGTATCAAAGTCCTTCCACTCCCAATTCACCTATCACACTTGTTCATCCTTCTAAGAATGGCATGAACCTGGGAGGTGGAGCTTGCAGTGAACCGCATCAATCATTTCTCCCTTAGTAAGTCTTTGCTGAGATTCCTAATTTGCACCCCTCTGATCTTAGATAAGTCCATTTTCCATGCTTTCAAAAATTCAGGTGTATCAGTCCCTCTCCTCCCTGTACTATCTCCAAGTCCAGTATACCATTGTATATATCTCACTGCGTTTAAATGTTTGGTAATTTACCCGTCTTTGTCATCAGCCTGAAAGCTTCCTAACAATTAAAAAAAAAATATGGCACATATTAGGTGCTCAAATTTTATTTGCTAATTGAAGAACTCTCTCTCTAAGTCACAATGTCTACCAGCTGTCTTCTACCACTCTTATGAGCCAAATCTTGTCCATCAATTACCTTCTGAAAATCAAGTAGTAACCTTGCATGAGAGGTTTTTATCCCCATGTTCAGTCCTGCTACTTAAGCAAGTGCTTTTTCAAGTTGTTTCCTGCTGATCCAATCTGTCAGGGATATTTAGCTGGCCATGTGCCTATTCCCCTGTTACTCTCTAAAGTAAGTTTTTCTATCACCAACTCTGGTGATGGAATTATTTTTTATCTCACAGGGTACTTTTTTAAGTTACAGAAGTAAACTCATTATCAATAATATAATTAACAGCAATGTTATTGGAGTTTTTTCTACTAATATTTTATTGTTACTTCTTCATATTTCAAGTCCTAGAAGTAAAATGTGTTTTCAGTAGCACTAATGCATTTTAAAATTTATTGTGTTTATTATTTTCTCTTACCTTAAGTAGTAAAAGTTATCCTTAACAGTATTATTAAAATTTCCAAAAACTTATGGCCTCACTAGATTGGTTTGTATTTTAAAGTCATAACTATAAAATGAATTCACCGTTTATTGAATTGGCATACATATCACATTTCTGTGAACAATGAATAAAGTAAATAAGGTCTCCCTCTAATCACATGAATGTCTTCAAAAAAGCTGTGTTTTTGCTTTTTCTGCCCAAAGGAAAACTATGTGCTACACCGGAATGGGCTCAGCATTTCAAGTCAAACTGAGCCAGCCACTTTATGTCCTCTTCTGTAATCTACTACCTGTGTGGTTATGATGCACAGGATGTCATTCCTGACCCTCAGATTTTCCTGTCAAAATAAGCTGTAGCAGCCCTTTGTCATACACGGCACATATTAGGCACTCAATAATTGCATTTTATTTATTATTTATTTATTTATTTATTTATTTGAGACGGAGTCTCGCTCTGTCGCCCAGGCTGGAGTGCAGTGGCCAGATCTCAGCTCGCTGCAAGCTCCGCCTCCCGGGCTTACGCCATTCTCCTGCCTCAGCCTCCCGAGTAGCTGGGACTACAGGCATTTTATTTATTTTTTAAATCTATTTTTTAGCATGGTAGCAAGTATAGTTGTTTCTCATAGGGCCATTAAGAAGGAGTTGGGAACACTCGTGCCATTTCCCTGGCATGTTGCTGTCAGCCTTGATTATCTTGTGTCTGGCATCACTGTAGAGTTTTTCAATATCTGTGTGGCTCTGGTCTTCTGAACAAGACGGCAGGTTCCTCAAGGGCAAGAGCCTGTGAATTCCAGCACAGAGTGTATGCTCAGAACATAAAAACGTCTCATGGATTCTATTTTTAGAACTGCTGGCATAGTATTATGTAAGGAAAGCAATGTTATGCTAGAAAGAATAATTTTTCTTCTTACAAACATGGTTTTCTTAAAATGATCAGGTGAAAAATGAAAATACTTCAAATAGTCTATGATTTGCAAGACATTTTCTGCAGTTGGCTGGTGTCCATAACCTCTAGGTCTTGACACGTATGAATAGTTTCAGAAATTTTATTTCGGTGTGTTCAGCGTGGCCCCTTTTCCTTTCCAAGGCTTGCTACTTTGGAATTGATGACACCACAGAGCATAAAGTGGAATCAAAAGCTGAGAGATGCCTATACCCACTTGTTGTATCAGAAATCCATCCACTATGAAGATATCTATCATGATTAATCAGGCTAGGCAGTTCTCAATAAGGAAAGCATGAGTGAGTTTGTTTTACTGCACAGGCTTGCCCTGATCATATTAATTTGAAAAACAGCTGGAGGTGGCAACTTACCAGGTAAAAGCAGATTGGGGGACCGATAAAATTATTCAGATGCTCATGGACAGCTCCTCTGTAATTCACAGGAAAGCCTACACTTACATCTGAGACGCAGCCTTATGGAAACGTCCCAACAGAATTTACAAACTCAGGTAGTCAACAGTGTGAACTGCAAGTCGTCTATTTGTGAGTACACCCGTATGGGCCTTGACTGGCCTCTGTAGGTGGAGAGGGGCCTGCCAGTGGTTATACAAAGAGAAATACATCTGACGTTGGGCAGGCTTTAGTTTGGACCCCATGTGAATACTTCTAAGCTTCTTTGCATTATTAGCAGAACAAGCATTTCTTACAGAAGACAACATCCATACCTGGAGATTCAGAAATATACTGAAGATAAACTGGGGCTTTCTAGTCAAACTGTCTGAAGTCTCCCAGGATGTCTGTCCGTCTCTCAGAGCTGTGATTTCTCACCTAAAGACTTTGACCTCATTCAAACTAGGTGAACAACCAAGTCAAACTTCTCATGGTGTTTTTTTGACTGGAAGTTTTATGACAGAAAACAACATGCAGATCAAGTGGACCCAAAAGTGGATTGACTCAGCCAATGTCATTTAAGTTTGTCTTTCTGAGTAGATCCTGTGAAAGGTCTGGGGCTGCCAGTGCCATTTACAGCTTTCACCAATATCTGGGCACATTCCCCTTCCAGGATTTTTTCTGGAAATCAAGTGCTGTCTCCATTAGGAATGCATGTTCCTGAAGGTCAGGGAAGCCCAGAGTGAAGCTATGTCAGCCATAACTCATCCTGAGATCCTCCCTGTACCCCACTAAACAAAGCCTCAGTATTTGCCTTGTTACTGCATTTCATCTTTCAGTGTGGAAGAGGGTTCTCTAAAGCAGCGAAGCGTAACTGTTGTCTTTATCACTTGATCTACCTTTTTTTTTTTTTGCTTACACAGTTCATTCAAAATTTGTTTTTGTGTTTGACCAAAGTTTCAGTAATCCTCCCAATTTATATTGGATGTCTGACTAGGGGAATTCATCATTTCTCTTTTTCTGATAGAAGCTACCCTGACCTTAAATCTATGAGAAAAGGAAAATGTGGAGGACATGGAATTTGGAAAAGCTTATTAGCCCCTGTACCTACAGGTCATGTTACTGGCCACTTTCCTAAAAGAAAGAAGACCCTGGGGAGGACATTCTAGTGGGTGCTTTCCTTTTCCAGCTGCTAATACAAAAAAAAAAAAAAAAAAGTGGAAGACATTTCATGACTGTAACAGTTTGTAATTAGGTTGTATATCTAAAACACACATCACTGACAAATAAGAAAAAAATAGCACCGTTAAAAAATTAGTTCAAGACTTAGCCAACTAAATAATAACAGAATTGGGTTTAATACCTAATCTCTGAATTCAGCTTTCCCAGTATGTCCAAATCTAAGTCAGTATCTCCTCTTCTCAACCAAATATTTCTTCTCCTAAGTTTTACCTTAATGATTAACACCATTGTCCTGGATGGAGGGAGTGCAATAACTCAGAGCCATCCTTTGCCCTCCCTCTTCACCATCCTACTATCCAGTGAGCAGGGATCTGGCTGATTCTACCTCCACAATGCCTTCCACATCCACACCCTGTTCTACACACTGCTGGATATTCCAGGGATTTCTCATCTCTTACTTGGGCTGTTTCCACAGCCTCCAAGAGTCTTGTTATCTTCAGGGCTACCCTATCACCTAAATCCAGCCACGACATGGCCAATATTTGCTTTTATTCTAGATATAATTCTGTTTTTGTTTGTTCAGCACCTCCAATTTCGTCCAATGTTTGCTATAGTTTATATCTCAAAACTTTTGTCCTACATGCAAAACTCATTACGATTTGACTGATACGAACTGCTCTTATTATTATACATTATCCATACATTCCTTGCTACCCCTCTCCTCTCTCACAATAGACTCCTCTGCGTCTTTGTTCTACCACTTTCTTTGGCTCAGAATGCTCTTCTTTAATTCTGCGTAACTAAATCTTGTTACTATACTTCTTACAATTGGACTCAGTTGTTTTCTCCTTGAGGAAGTTGCCTCTGATTCCAGCATGGGCTATACCATAGTGATTCCTTAGATCTGTATATGCAGTGTGTGGAAATGTTTTGCCTTCTGTGTTACTCCCTATTAAACCATTACCTCACTGAAAGCCGAGACCCCATTTTAATCTCCCTCCCCTACTGTAGTACCTATTACAGGCTCCAGTGCGTGGTAGATGCTCAACAAATGCTTTACATGCACAGTGAAAGAACTCTTACGACAGCCATCATAAAAAGTTTAAGGATAGAGTGGTGCTTGTGGATTTAGAACCAGTGATAAGAAAGCTCTAGGTTGTCTGTGTGGGGAAATCCTATCAGTCAAGGCCATGAAGTTAGGGTCCCTTTCTCCTAGGGAGTTTTATGGTGTGGCTTGTTTGTTTAACAAGAAAGAAAGACAAAAAGGGTACTTTTGGCATTTTTTTTCATGGAAGACACAGCAGTCATATTTTTCTCTGCATCGGGAGTAGAGTCTGGGAGAGCATATCACAGTCGTTCATTAGAGAATTCATCTAATTGCAGACTAGAAAATCTACTAATATTAGTGATAAGAGATGTGAGTTGTTACTGGATTTTTGTTTTGTTAGTTTTTTGTTTCTTTTGTCCTTAATGATTGTCCTTAATGATTCTCTCTAATTGGTTACGTCGTTGTAGCAAAAAGATCAAGGGAATATTGGGGTCAGTAATATCTGTTTTGTTTTTTAATACCCACTGAGCCTGAAAAACTAATGCAGCCCAATAATGAGCTCATAAATACTAATTTATGAACAGGTAGCAATCATGACACCTAACAAAAAGTCATTCAACACTGAACTTGAAGTTAGAAGATCGCATTATAATTTCCAGCTCCGTCCATCTAGTTACGTCATCTTAAGCTAATTTGTACATAGTTCCACATGCCACTTTCCTCTTTCATGAAATAGGAATGTTGATGTAGGTATCTTTTTATTCTACGACTTCAAATTCTACAACTCTGATTTAAATGATTTCAAAAATATTTACTGAAACCTTTTCATGCTTATTACAGCCATAAAATAAGAAAGCCCTACTTCTTGTTCTTACTGAGTTATAATTTAGGCCATAAAATAAGAAGGCCTGGTTCTTGTTCTTACTGAATATAATTTAGAAAGAGAAGTTTAAGGTATAAGGAGCATTAAATGACTATTATGGAAGTACTTAAACTCTGTTTAACATCCAGTACGCAACACATATTTCTTACATTCAGCAAATATAATACTTCTCAAGTCCTTCTCTATGTGTAGCACTAAAATAAGTGCCAGAATGCAAAGAAAAAGAGACCAAAGCCTCTGCCCAAAATCCAGGAAGGCAAACCATTTCCAGGCCTGGTAATGAATGAGGAGATGGAGTAAGATTCACAAGAGAAAAATGATGTCATCAAAGCAGTGGAATAAAGGTGGGCACAGGACATTCCATATTAGACGATTTGTTTAAGGCAAGCATAGTATGTCCATACTTAGTGCTAGATATCTGTCAGCTTATGCCCACTTATCCAATGAGATGAAAAGCAAAATCTGCTATACTTTCTGAGAAAGAAAAGTCAGGCACTTCCTGTTGCTGAAAATCATAAGAAAACATATTGCTCTCATTGCTGCAGACAACACACAGCCAGACTTAGGATGAAGCTGGTGCTTGTAAAGAGAGGAGAAATATGGAGAGAAACTCAGTCTCTGATGACACAATGTAGTAGCTAAGTTAGCGACCTCAAAGGCCTGTTCTTCCTTTAGGTTCCTGATATCTGAGATCAAATCCCCCTGTATTGTTTAAGTGCATCTGAATCAGGATTTCTACCACTTAAAGCAGAAAGACTATAATTGATACTGGAAATTGGACTGTTACATGCTTTTTTTTTTTTTTTTTTTTTTAAGAGACAGAGTCTCGCTCTGTCACCCGGTCTGGAGTGCAATGGCCGGATCTCAGCTCACTGCAAGCTCCGCCTCCTGGGTTCACGCCATTCTCCTGCCTCAGCCTCCCGAGTAGCTGGGACTACAGGCGGCCGCCACCTCACCCGGCTAGTTTTTTGTATTTTTTAGTAGAGACGGGGTTTCACCATGTTAGCCAGGATGGTCTTGATCTCCTGACCTCGTGATCCGCCCGTCTCGGCCTCCCAAAGTGCTGGGATTACAGGCTTGAGCCACCGCGCCCGGCCCATGCTTTAAAGGCTTAGAATAAAGAGCACTATCTGATGGAGGTCACTTGCTATAGGGTTTCCATAGTTTGTTTTTCAGGCATGGTGAGAAAGGTTCAGAAAAGGATCCATTGCCTTTTTTTCCCCTCATTAACCACGTCTAATCAATCCCCAATCCTGTCAATTCCATGACCTTCATACGTCTTATACCTGCTTCTCTCCATTTCCATTAGCACCAACACCGTCCAAACCAGCGTCTTTGCATACCTGGGTCCTATCGTGGATTTCTAACTGGTCTCCTGCATCCATCAATTTTCATTCCTCTATTTTATTCTCTATCATATCAATCTTATAATTTCTTGACTTACAGAACATCTTCAATGGAGCTCATTGCTTTTTGATGAAGTCAAAACTTCATAAAATGTCTTATGAGTATATCAATAACTAAGTTTATGTCTACCTCTCCCATATCATTATTCAGTGTTCCACCACCATCCCGTGACTACCGCTGGACTTCAGCTATTCTGAATCTCCTTGAAATCTTGCTAATGCATGTGTGTCCTCCCATCGGGTAAAGCATGTGGTTTTCCCACCGCCGGGAATGCCATTTTCTCCTGTCAGTCTGATTCCTGTCATCTTTCAGGTTTCATACACAATGTCACTTTTTGTGGAAAGTGGGTTTTGACCCTAGTGTAGATTGCTCCTTTCTGCTAAAGGCTCCTATGACCCCTCTGTACTTACATTATCTCACTCTAGTATAATTACTTGTTGGATTACTTCTTTTCATTTTTGTAGGTCCTTGTTTGTGTTATTAACTGTTGTAATCCCCCAGTACCTTCTATAGTGAATACGCTATATTTATGGAAGAGCTGAATGGTATGAGTCCATGGAGAATTATGCAGACAACCTTTAAAAAAGCAGCCCGAATAGGGAAAGTACAGACACTGATGATAGATAGAAGTGGTTAGAATTCAGGCAGATAAACAGCAATCAGTTACTGAATGTTCTGTCTTACAGTTGAGCGAATAAATGGCCAGAGATTGAAGTAGATGGTGAAGAAGCTGATAAGCAAGATAAGCCTTAAAAATATATACACACAACACTGGCACCATACCTGATTCAGACCTTGAGCCATTCAGTTCATCCTGACCAATTCCAATTGGTCTGGCCAGTTTCCAGTATGATGCAAAGGTAATTTACTTAATGTATTCTGTGGGTATAAAAAAAAAAAAAAAAAAACAGCAGATCTGCCCACCACCAAAGATGAGCTAGAGTATCAGTAGAGACACGAATGAGTCACACAGGGTCAGATGCCAGCTCTACCAAGTTCAAGCTCAGTTATCTTGGTCAAGTTTCTAAATCCCTCTGGGCACCTATTTCTACATCTTAATGTGAAACTGATATTAATTCGTTAAACAGTTATACAAATCCAGACTCTGTATGCAGAGCAGCAGCTATGATGTCCCAAAACTGAAACTTGTCATTATAATAACACAAAGGATCCAAATTTGGAACCCTGGAAGAATGGCTGTACCAACCAACAGAAATAGGAATTCAAGTGCTGAGCAATATAGCCACCTCCTCTCATGGTTGGTGTTCTCAGTTTAACACGGTTGAGCTACAATCCACAAACTGGATGACTCATAATCAAAAGTAAAAAATCCAATTTAGTTCACAGTATTGATACTAATGTTAGTCTCCATCTGGAGGTTTATCGGCTTAAAGTCCATCTGCTTTATAAAGCTAAAAAAGGACGATGTATTCACAGTCTGGTTTTGGTTTCAAATTGAGAAATATGTTCTGAAGCTATTAACAGTAAGTGGATATGCTCTCGAGGTAGAGTATCAGAGCAGCCAGCACAACAATCAGAGGGACTTCCCACTACAGTCTGCCTGAGTGCTTAAGTTCAGGAAATCTCCACTTAGCTGACACTGGGTATTGGTTCGGCAACATCTCTAACTGTGTGTGGGGCAAGAAGGTAGGGTTAATGGTAGGGTGCAGCCTGAGAGAGACCATTTTTTTTTTTCTTTCCCCACATCTTGAAGAGCATTATGGATACTCACACTAAGACTCTGGAATGCTTCTGTTTAATCCAAGTGTTTTCACTTTAGCCTTGATCAGAACAGAAGCCAGATTACTTTTTGAGAAAGATCATTTTTCTCAAATCTTAACGTAGACTTCATTTCACATTATAAATTTGGAGATGAGGGTATACATATTTAATCTAGTGATGAGTTTTTTCCCCTCTGAAAACTGTTTTTAAATTAGTAATATCCCATTGGATCAATGGCATCTGAACAATGAATAAATATGGCATACATTCTTCTATGTGGCAAAGTTTCAATGTGAAGACACCACCTGGTCAGACTCTTGATTTCTCCTCTGTGTTACTTTTACATCCTGAAGGTGCTTCTAACGGGCACTGAATCCAGGCAATTTTTGACCAAAAAAAAAAAAAAAATAGTTTATCTTCTTATTATTAAAAAAATCAGTATACTGGAAAACACTTAAGAAAACAGAGATTAAGTAAACATCATAAACCCACTACCTATGGAAAACTATAAAGAATGCCCCCAATCATATGTTTCCTGATCATTTTTATGCACTGTAAAAATTATTTAATGGTGCTGTCCTTTTAGTATATCTATATATGTCAACATATCTCCATGTCAATATGTTTGTTTAGAACCTTGTTTTAAATGGCCAAATGGTATCCTCCCAAACAAATATGCTGCTGTGTGTAACCAAGTGCAGGAATTTGAAGAATTCAAGACTACATTGTACTCTTCAAGACTACATTGCAACTCTTCTATTTACCTGTTTGTTTAGATTACAAGCACCTGGAAGATAGGAGCCTTGTTCCATTCAAACTGTCTTCTAGACACTTTGCATTTGATACATATTCAATAAGTGTCAATTTGGATTAAACCCACAAACAAAAAGATAATTGGACGAACACACAAAATCTGGAAGTATATCGTCTATTGGTTTCCTGTGGCTTCAGTATAAAAAACTTCTACCAACTTCATGGCTCAAAGCAGCAGAAATTTGTTCTCTCATAGTTCTGGAGGGTCAGAAGTCTGGAATCAGTACTATGGGTCAGAATCAGGGTGTTGGCAAGAACATGCTTCTTCTGGAGGCTGTAGAGGACAATCTTGTTTCTTGCCCCTTCTGGCTTCTGGAAGCTGCCAGCGTTCTTTGATCTGTGGTTGCATCATGCCAATCCCTGCGTCTATGGCTACACTGCCACCTCCTCTTCTGTTTAAAATCTTCCTTTGCCCCCATCCTATAAGATAAATGTAATTGTCCCACAGATAACATTGGATAATCTTCCCATCTCAATATCTTTAATCACACCTGCAAAGGTCCATTGTGTTATAGAGGATAAATTTACAGGTTCAAGAAATTAGAGCATGAGTAACTTTTTTTGAGGGGCTGGGGAACATGGCATTTTAGCCAATAACTGAGAGTACGTAATTTCAACTATAGTTTTAATCATTGTGTTTTCAGAAAAGTGTTAAGACTGAGAAAAGTGGGAATAGAGAACACACTGCTCAAGTATCTTTTCTTGAGAAAGCTTTGGTGTTTGTTGAAATTAGAACTTGTATTTTCCATAGTTAGACTATATTGCTTATCGTTTAAAAGCCTAAGTGACTTGGTATTACTCAATTTTATTAATTGAAATAATAATATTACATTTACTTTTAACTATAAATAAACTTAGTGTGTATAATCTGGATATATTCAATCATATTGGAGAAAGAGAAATAAGCAATAAAACCAAAGAAAAAGAGAGTAGATGAGTGGAGAAAGGAAACAGAATAGAAAGCCCCACCAATTGTCCTCCTGCCCTCCCCACTCTCTGCAAGAATGCTTCTAACCATCTGCACACCAAAATGCACAGTTACAAGAACCAGACATCAGGTGAGAATCATACTACCTGTATTTTTCTTCATATGGTTGAAAGAAGCATTGAAGAGACTAGGAGAGTAAGTCTGGAATTGTTGGTGCTCACCCTTTCTACCCACTGGAAATGGCTGCATAGCACCAAGAAAGAATATGTATATATCAGGGAGGGAGAGCATAGCAACTGGGGGACTTTGCATTGAACTCAGTTCTGCCTTGTCATAGCAAAGAGCAAAGCCATCTTTGGCTCAGCCAGCACCTGCCCAGGGCCCCCATAAGGAGCATTTGGACCAGCCCCAGCCAGAGGAGAATCACTCAGCCCTGAGGCTGGAACTTGAGTTTCTCAGAAGCCTCACCTTAGCGGGCTGGCTGAAGTGCTCTGCAGTCCCAGGTGAATTTGAAAGGCAGACTAGGACACAAGAATGGCATTTCTTAGGGAAGTCCTGATGCTGTGCTGAGCTTAGAGCCAAAGGGCTGGGGTGGTGCATGACCTAGTGAGACACCAGACATGACTGCTAAGAGAGTGATTGCACCACCCCTTCTTCAGCACCAGGTAGCACAACTCACAGCAGTGAAAGTGACTCCTTCCTTCTTCTTGAGAAGAGAGAGAAAAGTAAGGAGGACTCTGTCTTACATTTTGAATACCTGCCCAGCCACAGTAGGACACAACACCAGGCAGAGTTCTGAGGCCCCTATCCCAGGCCTCAGCTCCCAGACAACATTTCTAGATATACCCTAGGCCAGAACGGAAGGATCTGGTCCTGGAAGGATTCATCACCTGCTAACTGAAGAGCTCTTGGGCCCTGAATTATAAACAGTGATACCCAGGTAGTATACCATGGGCCTTGGGAGAAACTCTGAGACATATTCACTTCATGTACCAGCTTGGCCACAGTGTAGTAGAACACCAAGTGGGATCTTTGGGTTCCCAAGTCCAGACCTAATCTCTTGGATAACATTACTGGACCTGTTTTGAGCCAAAGGGGAGCCCATTGCCATAGAGGGTGAATCCCCAGCCTGTCAGCATTCACAAGTGCCTTAAGTGAGGAGCCCTTGAAACCTAAGTGAACATTAGCAGTGGCCTAGCAGAACTCCCGGTGGACCAGGATTATGGTGGCCATGATGAGACTCCTCTGACTGTGGAAGGGGGAAGGTTTCTGCAGGAAGCAGAAACCACTTTGTCTTGTGGTTTGAGTACCAGCTTATCTGCAGTAGAATAGAATACCAGGTATATTTAAAAAGATTTTAACTTAAATACGTGGCTCCAAGTCAGTATCTCTGGACCTGCTCAGGGTCTGGGGGAACTTGCCACCCTGAAGAGAAGGGGATAAACCTGGCTGACTTCACTATCTGCTGATTGTAGAGCCCTAGGGACTTCAATGCACGTAGGTCATATCCAGGTAGTGATTACAGCCGGACTCGAGTGAGACCTAGTGCTGTGCTGGCTTCAGGTCTGAACCAGGGCAATTTCAGTGGTGGTGGCCACAGGAGTACATGCATCACCCTATCCCTAGCTCCAGGCACCTCATCACAGAGGGACATACTGTTTGTTTAGGAGAAAGTAAGGAAGAGAACAAGATCCTGTGCCTGATAATTCAGAGAATTCTTTCAGATCTTATCCAAGATCACCAAGCCGTGGGATTTCTTCAACACCAGAACTGTTCTACAAGAAATGCTAAAGGGAGTTCCTCAATCTGAAATAAAAGGATGTTAATGAGTGATAAGAAATTATTTGAAGGTACAAAACTAACTGGGAATAGTGAGCACACAGAGAAACACAGAACATTATAACACCATAATTGTCATATATAAACTATTCTTAAGTAAAATGACTAAAGAATGAATCAATCAAAAATAGTAATTGCAACAACAGTTTAAAACATAGATGGTACCGTAAGATATAAAGAGAAACAACAAAAAGTTAAAAGGTGGGTGAATAAAGTTAAACTGCTCAGTTTTTATGGGTTTTCTTTTGTTTGTTTGTTTATGCCATCAGTGTTAAGTTGTCATCACTTCAAAATCATGGGTTACAAGATAGTATTTATAAGTCTTATGATAATCTTAAATCAAAAACATACAACAAATACACAAAATATAAAAAGCAAGAAATTATACCATCAGAAAAATATCACTTTCATTAAGAGGAAGATAAGAAGGAAAGAGACGAGACCACAAAATCACCAGAAAACAAATAACAAAATGGTAGGAGTAAGTCCTCACTTATCAATAATAACATTGAATGTAAACGGACTAAACTCTCCAATAAAGAGAAATAGAGTGGCTGAATGAAAAAAAAAAAAAAAGACCCAATGATCTGTTGCCTGCAAGAAACACCTCACATATAAAGATACACATAGATTGAAAATAAAGGAATGAAAAATAGATAATCTATGCTGAAGGAAACCAATAAAAAGAGCAGGAGTAGCTATACTGACATCAGACAGCAGAGATTTCAATACAAACACTGTAAATAGAGACAAAGAAAGGCATTATATAATGATAACAAAGTCAATACAGCAAAAGAATGGTGATTGTAAATATATATGCGCCCACCCAACACTAGAGCATTCAGATATATAAAGCAAATATTATTAGCACTAAAGAGAAAGGTAGACTTTAATACAATAAGAGATGGGGAATTCAATACTCCACTTTCAGGATTAGACAGATCTTCCAGACAGAAAATCAAGAAAGAAACATCAAATTTAATCTGCACTATACAGCAAATGGATCTAATAAATATTTACAGAGCATTTCATCCAATAACTCCAGAAGATACAGTCTTCTCCTCAGTACACAGATTATTCTAAAGGATAGACCACATAGTAGACCTCAATACAAGCCTTAAGATATTCAAAAAGTGGAAATAATATCGAGCATATTTTCTGATGGACTAAAACCAGAAATCAATAGCAAGAGATGCTAAAGGGAGTTCCTCAATCTGAAATAGAAGGATGTTAATGAGTGATAAGAAATTATTTGAAGGTACAAAACTAACTGGGAATAGTAAGCGCACAGAGAAACACAGAATATTATAACACCCTAATTGTCATATATAAACTATTCTTAAGTGAAACAACTTAATTTTGAATTTTGAAAACTATACAAATGCATCGAAGTAAAACAATATGCTCCTGAATTACCAGAGGATCAATGAAGAAAATAAGAAGGCCATTGAAAAATTTTTTGAAACAAATGATAATGGACACACAACATATCAAAACCTATGGAATACAGTGAAACCATGTTATTTCTTCATACTGAAGAGGAAATTTTATAGCTATAAGTGCCTATATAAAAGAAATAAGGAAAACTTCAAATAAATAACCTAACGATGCATGTTAGAGAACTAGAAAAGCAGAAACAAACCAAACCCAAAATTAGTAAAATAAATAATAAAGATTGGGGCACAAATAAATAAAATTAAAATGAAAACAATAGCAAAATATTAACAAAAATGAAAGTTTTTTTTTTTTTTTTTTTTTTTTTTTTTTTTGAGACGAGTCCTCACTTCGTCGCACCAGGCTGGAGTGCAGTGGTGCCATCTCGGCCCACTGCAAGCTCCACCTCCTGTTCACACCATCTCTCCCTTGCCTCCAGCCTCCCCAGTAGGGGCTGGACGACAGGCGCCCACCACCCGCGCCTGGCTAATTTTTTGTATTTTTAGTAGAGACGGGGTTTTCAAAAAACGTGGTCTTGATCTCGCTGACCGTTGTGATGCGCCGCTCGGCATCCCAAAGTCTGGGAATTACAGGCGTGAGCCACCGTGCCCGGCCGAAAAGTTTTTGAAAAGATAAACAAAATTGACAAACCTTTAGACTGACTAAGTAAAAAAGACCCAAATAAATAGGAGATGAAAAATAAGAAATTCCAACTGATACCATAGAAACTCAAAAAATTATTAGTGGCTACTGTGAGCAACTATACGTCAATAAATTGGAAAATCTAAAAGAAATGGATAAATTCCTAGACATATACAACCTACCAAGATTGAACCATTAAGGAATCCAAAATCTGAACAGACCAATCACAAGTAATGAGACAGAAGCCATAACAAAAAGTCTCCCAGTAAAGAAAGTCCTGAGACCCAATAGCCTCACTGCTGAATTCTACCAAACATTTTAGGAAGAACTAATACCAAATCCTACTCAAACTATTTCAAAAAATATAGGAAAAGAGAATTCTTCCGAATTAATTCTAAGAGGCCAATCTGTGAGGCTTCTATTACCCTAATACCAAAGCCAGACAAAACCACATCAAAAAAGAAAACTACAGGCCAATATTCAAGATGCATATTGATCCAAAAACCCTCGGCAAAATACTAGCAAACAGAATTCCACAACACATTAAAAAGATTATTCATTATGAAGAAGTAGGATTTATCCCCATGATGCAAGAATGGTTCAACATATGAAAATCAATCAATGTGATATATCTTATCAACAGAATGAAAGACATATTATCATTTCAATTGATGCTGAGAAAGTTTTAGATAAAATTCAACATCTATTCATGATAAAATTCCTCAGGAACTGGGAATAGAAGGAACATACCTCAACATAATAAATGCCATATATGACAGACCCAAACTAGTATTATACTGAATTAAGAAGAAACAAAACAAAACTGGAAGCCTTTCCCATTAAGATGTGGAAAAAAAAACAAAAACCACACACACACACACACACACACACACACACACACACACACAAGGATACCTGCTTTTACCACTGTTATTGAATATAGTACTGGTAGTCCCAGGTAGAACAGTCAAACAAGGGAACGAAATAGAGTATTCAAATTGTAAAGAAAGAAATCAAAGTACTTTGCTTGCAGACAACATGATCTTATACCCAGAAAATCTTAAGGATTTCACCAAGAAAATTATTAGAACTGATAAACAAATTCAGTGAAATTGCAGGGTGCAAAATCAACATACAAAAATCAGTAGCATTTCTATATGCCAGCACTAAGTAATCTGAAAAAGAAATAAAATCATCTAATTTATAATAGCGATAAATAAAATTGAATATCTAGGAATTAACCAGAAAATGAAATATCTCTACAATGAATATTACAAAATATTGATGAAAAAATTAAAGAGGACACCAAAAAGTGGAAAGATAGTCCATATTCATAGATCAGGTGAATCAATATTATTAAAATGTCCATATTACCCAAAACAATCTATAGATTCAATGCAATCCCTAACAAAATACCAATGACATTCTTCACAGACAGAAAAAAATAATCCTAAAACTTACATATAATTACAAAAGACCCAGAAGAGCCAAAGCTATCCTGAGTAAAAAGAACAAAACTGGAGGAATCACATTACAGGACTTCAGATAATACCACAGAGCTATAGTAATCAAAAACCAGTATGGTACTGGAATAAAAGCAGACACATAGACCAATGGAACAGAATAGAGAACCCAGAAATAAATTCATACATCTACAGTCAACTCATTTTTGACAACGTTGCCAAGGACAAACATTGGAGACAATTCAGTCTCTTCAATAAATGGTGCTGGGAAAACTGGTCATCCATATGCAGAAAAATGAAACTAGACCTCTATCTCTCACCATATACAAAAAGTCCAATCAAAATGAATTAAAGACTTCAATTAAAGACCTCATACTATGAAACTGCTACAGGATATTGGGGAAACTCTCCAGGATATTGGTCCGGGCAAAGATTTCTATAGTAATACTTCACAAGCATAGGGAACCAAAACAAAAATGGACAAATGGTATCACATCATGTTTTAAAGCTTCTACACAGCAAATGAAACAATTAACAAAATGAAGAGACAACCCTCAAAATGTGACAACATATTTGTAAACTACCCATCTGACAAAGGATTAATAACTGGTACAAATAAGGAGCTCAAACAATCCCGTAGGAAAAAAGCTAATAATCTGATCAAAAAATGGGCAATAGACCTGAATGGACTTTTCTCAAATAAGACAAACAAATAGCAAACAAGCATGTGCTGGTTAATGGGTACAAAAAGTAGTTGGAAAGAATGAATGAGACCTAGTATTTGGCAGTATAACAGGGTGACTGTGGTCAACAGTAATTTGACTGTATATTTTTAAATAACTAAAAGAATATAATCGGATTATTTGTAACACAAAGAATAGATACTTGAAGGGATGGATGCCTCATTTACCATGATGTCATTATTACACATTCCATGCTTATATCAAAGTGTCTCATGTACCCCATAAATATCTACACCTAGTATGTATCCACAAAAATTAAAAAAAACATTATTTTAAAGGGAGTAAGTGAGAACAAGGAGAGGAACATCAAGGCAAGGCTGTTGCATATGGAAAACAGTGCAGAAACACCAAATGGGACCAGAGGAACCCTTGCCCTGTCCCTTTGGCATTTAGCACTGTCATGGGTATAGACTCCTAAACAGCACTTACCAGCCTGTGATCTATATTTCTGAGTGGAGAATGTGGAATGGAGGGAATGGGTAAAGGAGGATCTATAAATTCGATCATCTTGTGTCTACCATCTCCAGCAAAAACTTTGACATCAGATCTATTCATCATCATCATCATCTATTGTCATTATTATTATGATTTTATGCAACTGCCAATATTACTCCTATTGTTATTATGATGCCTAAGCCTCATTAACTGTGAGCAAAGCGTGGTGCTCTTCCATTTTACATAGTTTGATTTAATCTTCTGGCAATGTAGGCAGTGTTCCTTGTGTCTGTGGAAGCTGAAACTGCATAAAGCAAACACAATAATCAACAGGAAAAAGTGCAATATTTTGTGACTTTTAAAAAATTGATGTCAAATATTAAAAATGTACTTTTTTTACAGTTGGGGATAAATGTATAGGGATATGAAAAAATATAATATGTATTCAGTACACGCTAATTTAAACATATTAGAAACACTGATAACCAAAGTGTTTTATTTCTTTATTAAAACAATTTACCTAAAATAGCTAGATTAGCTTGCCTCCTTTTCGTCATATGACTCACTATACAAAGCAGGCATCTTTTCTAATCCTTGGTGACCTGTCATACTCCTTTCTAAGTTGGGATCAGCTTCTAACATTTTATCCTCTGCACTTCAATGTCACAAATTATCTCTGAGAATCCATTTCATGTGAAGTTTTTTGCCATCATCTGTAACTCGGGGACATTTTCAACCTTTTCGTCACAATCACTTTTCTCATTTATGTTGATGAGTTCATCTTTGCTAAGTTCTTAGCCTGCATGTCTAGAGTCCCTTGAATAGCAAAATGTCATGTCAAGGTTTCCAAGGTCAGCTGTTAGGTCTCCATTTGGCTTCCATTTAAATTTTAATCCCAGTGTTATCATTTTTCATTTCTTTGCTGCACTTTCATCTGTTTCTCACTTCTGCTTTTCAATTATCAATTTTTGTAAAATGTCACACAGATTTACCACTGAGAGAGAAGGAAGCAACACAACTACACATTTTGCTGTCTGTGTGCGGACTGATTAGCAGATACACAGTCAGCAGTCACTCAAAGACTTTGGAAGAAGTGATGTGATTGGCCACTGGTCATGCTGTGCATCTCTCATGTATGTAGTGATTTGTGAACTAAAGAGCTAGCAGCAAAGTTTGTACTTTATGCCTTTACTCAAAATTAATATACCATAATAATTAAAACTTGAGTCGTGCTTTTGGAGGACTTTGTCATTTACCTAAACTGTGGTAAGTAAAACTTGTGCATCTCAGAAATGTTTACAAAGTGAGGACTGCCTATACTATGAAGTAGGAACTATGAGTTTGCCTATGATATGGAAAAGAAAATTGAGGCACAGCAAGATTATATGATTAACCCAATGATTATAGGTATTAAGGGATAAAGGCTGATTTAGATTTTAAAATTCAGGTAGCCTCATTACAGATATTATAGCTTAACTTCACATTGTTTGGCATCAGATGGCCTCTCAAACCCTGACTTCACATTCTTTGTCTTGACTCGAACCCTGACTGTGATCTCAGTCAATTAAGCTTCCTAGAAAATATAGTTGATTTTGCAGCAGCTCTAGTTCATCAAGAACACTACCTCCTGCTAATGCCAGAGTCTCCAGCTTCTCAAATTTCACGAAACTGTTTCTTGAGACTCAATTTACTTAAGACTGTTTTCAAAGACTATAGCCTATAACAATTATAATATTACAGTGTACTACAGGTACAATAGTGTTCACATTTGAAGCTTTTTCTTGTATCCTTCAACTCCCTGATTATGGCAATTTGGCTGACACTTTGAAGCTTTCCTTCTTTCTCAACTGTCCTCCTGTCCTGGGCTTTTACCAGAAACACTCTCTTGGTGTCTTTAAAGTTTTTTCTCACTAATATCTGCCAGCAAAGGAGGACTATATGGCACCCCTATTTTCTTCCCAGGTAGTCTGTTTGTATTTGTATATTTTCAGGAGAGTGCACCAACCCTGTTTTGGAAAGGCAAGAATTCCTTTTTAATCTCTAGTCATTTCAGTTTGTTATTCCCTCTGAAAAATGGTAATGAAAGTGGAGAAGATAGTGGTCACACTGGCACTATGCAAAGCTGAGATGCTAGCTAGTGATGGCTCCAGAATGATGGTGTGGGAGTTGGAGCCAGCGTAATATAAAAGAAGCTAGCCCAGGTAGGAGACCTTTAGTCTGCCTGTAAAAAACAGATCCATCATCTGCCGTCTCTGTGACTTAGGGCAAGGAGCATTTCAGAACCTCAGTGTCCGCCTTTATAACATAAAGAAAAGTTCTAACTCTCATAACCAACATCAGTGAAGATTAAAATATTGTTACTGTAAAGTGGCTGACACATGTAAAAGTCAAGCAAAAATTAGATTTTATTATTAGGGCTTGAAAGAGTGAGGCACAGTGGCATCTACAATTATACACAAAGGTGATTGATTGATTGATTGAATGAATGACAGCATCCAGAAGTCTTTTGTAGTGTCTAGTGTCTCCCAAAATCTGTTCTCTAATCATTGTTGTGAAGGCCACTTTATTAACTAAACCCTGGATAACATACCTCTAAATACGTCTCGGTGTATCCTCTTGAGTTTTACAAGTGTAACCAACTAATTGCAATCAGTATTATAAGCCTTAGTTGAGAAGGGATACTTGCCAATAGGTTGTTCTCCGAAGCTAAGCTGTGTGATAAACTAGAGATAACTCCCGAATTCAAACTCCAGCTCTACTTTTCTGACATTGTATTGTCACAAATTATTGAGAGTCCTCAGTTAAAAACAATCTGTCTACCTGTGGCCCCATCGCAGTGTCTGATGAACTAAGCACATAGAAAAGTACATGTTGACATAGGCCGTCTCTTGCTCCAGAAGTGTTCACTACAGAAAGCCTAACCATTTGTCACACAGGGTCAGATCTCAAAGTCCTGTCCCTTATTCTTTGAGTTTTTAATTTTCATTTAGTTTTCTCTCAATGTCATCATGCCTATGTGTAGGCTGGTCCTCCTGATACTTTGTCTTCAATTAAAATATGGATAAATAAGATGATCTCTAATACCAACTTTATAGAAAGCAGGTAGAATCAGGCAAGATTCTCTCTAGTTTGTAATACAGCTTGACTCGAATCAGCTTTGTGGGTTAGGAGTTTGTACTCTAAAGAGATTCAAACTGAGAACTATTCCTTTGGGCTCCTTTGTTGTAAAGTCCATTGAACGCAATGAGGACATTTGGACATGGTTTAGCATTTCCTCACAAAATCCAATGCAGAGTTTCTTGTGAAGTTGCAAGAAAAATGACAATGAAGTCAAATGTGTTATTCGTTGAGTTAACTTAAGCAATGTATGTTGACTCAGAAAATAAAATATTACAAAAAGTAGAGACAGAACAAGGAAGAAAATGCCAAGCAACCTCAGATTCAGTCCTTGAAAGGACAACAGCAGTTCTACAAATTGTGGCATATAGCTATCAAGTTCTGTTTTCTTATGAATGTAGATACATTTTCCCATGTAGATAATATGTTTACAACTAGAACTGTGGTCTACATATTGAATAGCAGCCTGTTATTTTTATTTGACAATATGTTCTGAACATCTTTCTACATCTGTAAAAGTATTTTGTTATGCGCTTGTAATAGCTTATTGTATATAGGCACAATTATTTCTTTTGTGCACATCCTGAATTATACCCTTCAAATAAAGCCTTAGAAAGAATAATTCTGGGTTAAAGTCTATAAACATATTCCTAGTTGCAGGTACCTATGGACTAACCTGAGTTTGAATTCCAGTTCTTCCACATACTAGCAGTATGATATTAGCTGTTAATTTCAAATTATGACTTGGCCTAAATAAATTGGTTTTATTCTTCAAAAGATCATCTTCAAACTGTGATGGAATCTTCAATTTTGGACAATGTACAATTTTTGCCATCTCTAATGCAATGTGCATCCATAGAAATAGAATATACTTTCTGTCACCTAATCCTCAATACCACTGTTATTTCAGCTGTGTTTCTTTTAATTCGTGCTATTCTGATAGCAAACGTTGAGACAAGGAATTGGCTGCAAGTATTTTATTTGTGAGATTATCCCAGGAAGTAGGAGGAAGAGTGTCTGGAGAGTGATGCAGGGAAGGAGGGAATGTCAATATATGGGACATGGCCCAGCAGATTCTGAAGGCAATGGGGACTCAGTTGTGTGGGACCTCTGCGAAAGGTAGCGAGAAATCTCCATATTTGTCCTGTTCCACACATAGGAAACAGTGGTGATTACTTCTAATCGGAAACCACCTCCCTGGGTAATAATACCTCAAAATGCATAGAGTTGGATCTAGCAATTCCAAGTGCTTCAAAAAAGATACAGGGCTAGATGCAGAAACAGGACTGTCAGAGTGAGTCTGGGATTAGGTGAAACTGTTCACTGGAACTGTGACTGAAGTCATAAGTAAGACAAAGGTGCATGATTTGGGGCAGCAAAAACACCTGTTATGTTAGTCCAGTGTAATAGGCAGAAAATGTGACCTCAAAGAGGTTAACTAATTTGCTTGAGAGCACTCAACCAGTAATTGGCAGAAACAGGCTTCAAACTCTGGTTTTCTGGCTCCAACCCCCACATTCTTCCCATCACACCACACTGCCTCCAAGAAAGCCCAGCACTTTGTGCTTGTGTGGAAGCTCCCGGCTTCTGCTCTGGGCCACAGCTGTTTGGGCACAGCACGGTGGTGTGCCCTGCTGTATACCACCCATTCAGCCTCTACATCCCCTACAGCCTCAGTGTTCAGACATAAGGGCTGCATCCTTTTTATCTATCCAAACCCCTGAATTTTTGCTTCACAGAATCAGTGCACTTGTACAAATCGTTTCAAACAGTGCATTGCGATAAATGGATGGGTTGTGAAATTAGTTTAGTAAGACTTGATTAGCATTTTAAAAGTAAAATAGATGAAAATATCAGAAGTCTGTGGTTTCTGTCACTTTATCAAAGGAAAAAATATTTATTCATGTGTATGTGTGTATGAGCATGCATGTGTATGTATACGTGTGTGTGTGCTGAGTCTCTACAAGAAATTTATTTCATATGATGGGACGTGGATAAGAAACTTTGAAAGTCACTGAATCATAGGTTCAAAATACAGACTCAATAATGCTCAAAATGCATGGGTTCAAATCCCAACTCCACCACCTACTAGCCAGATATGTTTCAGTCTTCCTATCCATAAAACATGGCTAACCTCAAGGGCTGTTGAAGAATAAGTGAATTGCTACACGTAGAAAGTTGAGAAGAGTGCCTAGCACATTAGGATCACTCAGTAACTGTTATTTATCATTGTAAAAGTATAATCAACATATGAAGTACAAAGTTTGTATGTAATTTTTATTCAATATGGAACAAGGGAAAAGAAAATCATGAAGTATTTTCAGTTATTTGGAAAGACATACTATGGGGATTGAATTAAAATAGCATTTTCACTACATTTATTTTGTGTTCTCTCCCAACTGCCCCTCACTACCCAGTATTCTAGCCCTATAAACACAGTATTTATCAACTTAAACAATGAAGGTCTTAGGAAAATTAATGTAAAATATTTAGTAAGCTAAAATTTCATTCAAAAATATGCATTTTTCTAGTATTCAGGAAGATAAATGAACTGTATAATATGGTCTCGTTCCATAAATAGTCTTGCAGTCTAAACAAATGACTCTCAAATTGCCATAAACTAAAGCAGGATTATTATACCTTCCGGCTCAGAAAGAACACTGTAACTCAGGCTTTGTGAAAGTGCCAGTGACTTTGAACCGCTGCATAAGTGTGGGTGTGTTCTGTTTATGGAATCTAGAGTAGTCATTTCTGAATTGATTGCACACAAAATTCATCCGAGGGAACACTGAAAATCATTTCCAATTGCATTGGGCCAATTGCATAGAAAACACTGAGAGTGCCGGGCGCGGTGGCTCAAGCCTGTAATCCCAGCACTTTGGGAGGCCGAGGCGGGTGGATCACGAGGTCAGGAGATCAAGACCATCCTGGCTAACATGGTGAAACCCCGTCTCTACTAAAATACAAAAAACTAGCCGGGCGTGGTGGTGGGCGCCTGTAGTCCCAGCTACTCCGAGGCTGAGGCGGGAGAATGGCGTGAACCCGGGAGGCGGAGCTTGCAGTGAGCTAAGATCTGGCCACTGCACTCCAGCCTGGGTGGCAGAGCGAGACTCCGTCTCAAAAAAAAAAAGAAAAGAAAAAGAAAACACTGAGAGTGTCCCCAAATCCATTCTACAACAAATGCCCCTAGAAAGTTAGAGTGGATCGAAAGATAAGCAATTTTGAAAATACCTTGATTGAAATGAGCTGACTGCTCATTCTTGCTTGAAATAATGCCATTATAATTATTTTTAGTGTATGCAACAATTATACAATAAGGTGATTTTCACTGCTTCTTCAAGAATAACCTCCAAAAACCATGGACACTGAGATTCTGAAATATCAGCAGAAGATCAAGAGAATGCTTTTTCCAGGGCCCCAATCATGATAAGAACCCTTTCCTCAGCATCCTTGACATGTTTTGTTAGATGTGATTGAAGGATTCTGGTCATCAGTAGTCATTTGTCTCCAATAAAACTTTACAGTTGCTTTCATAAACAGGTTTCAAAGTTCTTATAGTCATAAATCATCTGGACTCTTATTTGCTTATATTTTTTCTTTAAAACTGTCTTATAAAATTAGGTATACTTTAATGGAGAGTATATATGTCCTACTATAAATAAAAATTTTGTGTTACTAGATGTACTGGTTTTATTTTTTCTAATACACATTTAAATAAGAAAATAACAATTAACATGAAATATGTTAGTTCTTACACCATCTAAAATCATCTGTTAAAACCACCCTTTGGGAAACACTCTATGAGTAAGAGGAAATAAGCCTCCTATTTGTCTCACCTTACAGCCCTTCAAATGCATAGGTCTGTGAACATTTTTCTTCCCCAGGTGAAATATCTATAACTTCCTCAACTGCTTCTTATGTGAAACAATTTCCTGACTGCTCACCATCCTAGCAACCTTCTTTTAGGTGCTCTCTGGTTTCTCTAGGTAGCTTTTAAACTGTGGAAGCTTCTCTAAGGTGTTAATTTCTTGTCTCCAGAAAATGTAAGCATTCCACTATAGCTTCCCTTTCTGAGTCATAGGCCTGAGGAACTCGCATCTAGAAAATGTAAATGAATCGGCTGTAGGATGCAGAATTTCTTATGGCTCTCGAGTATTATCTTTGTGTTTCTTTGATAGGGGATGTGGTAGCAAAAGAGTGCCTTTATAAGAAGATATTGAGCAAAATATCAAAGTTTTTTATAAGGAGGACTAGGATAAGGCAAACGAACCACTCATTCCTTATTTTAATTGACCTGTTTATTTTGCAATAGTTGTAGATTCACACACAGTTGTAAGAAATAATGAGAGATCCTGTGTTCCCATTACCAGTTTCTCCCTGTGTCAACATCTTGTACTGTTCTGTAGTACAATATCACAACCATGATGATTACATTCATGTTGTCAAAATATGAAAATTTTCTATCAATACAAAATCCTCTATATTGCCCTTTTATGTTTCTTCTCAACTTCAACACCAGGCAATCACTAAACTGTTCTCCATCCTGTAATTTTTGTCCTATTATGAATGTTATATAAAAGGACTCACACAGAATCCAACCTTTGAGATTGGCTTTTATAATTTAACTTCATTCTCTAGAGATTCATGGAGTGGCATGTATCAACTACTTTTTTTTTTCCTTTTTTTCCCCTTTTACTTACTTCTTTTCATTACTGAGTAGTTTTCTGTGGTGTGGATGTACCACAGTTTGTTTAACCATTCACCTGTCAAAAGCTAATTGCATCGTTTCCAGTTTTGAGCCATTACAAACAAGGATGTGAAATTTGTGTACAAAGCTTTGTATAATCACAATTTTTTATTTCTCTGAAATAAATATCAAGGAGTACAATTATTGGGCCATATGCAAGTGGTATGTATCCTTTTTAAAGAATCTGTCAAACTATATTCCAAGTATCTCTACAATTTTATATTCCTACCAGCAATGTGTGAATGAATGATCCACATCCTGGAGAGCATTTGGTGCTGTCACTATTTTTTACTTTAGACATTCTGATAGCTCTATAGTGACATCTCACTGTAGCTTTAATTTGCATTTATCTACTAGCTGATGATGTTGGACATCTTTAATGTGTTTATTTGCCATCTGAATATCCTGTTCGGTGAAATTTCTCTTTATGTCATTGGCCCAGTTGTAATTGGATCATTTACTTACTGTTGTTTTCAGAGTTAAATATACTAGATACTAGCTCTTTGTTAGACATGTGGCTTGAAAATACTTTCTCGGGCTGGGCGCAGTGGCTTATGCCTGTAATCCCAGCACTTTGGGAGGCTCAGGTAGGCAGATCGCAGAGTATGGTAGTGCGTGCCTGTAATCTCAGCTACTCAGGAGGCTGAAGCAGCAGACTTGCTTGAACCCGGGAGGCGGAGGTTTCCATGCATTGAGCTGAGACTGCGCCATTGCACTCCAACCCTGGGCGACAGAGTGAGAGCGGGAGTCTATCTCATAAATAAATAAATAAATAAATAAATAAATAAATAAAATATTTTCTCTCACTCTGTAACTTGTTTTTCAATCCCATGAACAGGGTCTTTTGTAGAATTAAAGTTTTTTATTTGGTAAAGTCAAATTTGGCTTTACAGATTATGCACTCTTTGTCTAGTATTACAGATACCAAATTTTTTTTACCATTTTTTTCTAAAAGTTTTAGAGTCTTAAAAAGTTATCTTTTCTCTACTGAATTTCTTTTGAGTTGTCAAAATCGATTGTCCATATTTTTGTGGGTTTATTTCCAAGGTGTCTTTCTTCTTCATTGATTTATGTGTCCCTCTTTCTACCGCTATCACAGTCTTCGTTACTGTAGACATAAGTTCTAAAATTGAGTAGACCAATTTCTCTTTTTATTCTTTCTTCCTTCTTTCCTTGTTGTTTTCCTTATTTCCAGCTTTCCTTCTTTCTTTCTCATTTGTTTTCAAAAATTGTTTCAGCTGTTCTTTTTTTGCCTTTCTATATAAATTTTGAAATAATAGTAATATAACAATTACTTACAGTTTTTATAAGTAAAATAATTGTATACAAAAATATCTTGCTGGGAATTTGATTGCACTTGTATTAAACCTGTAAATCAGGTTTGGAGACAACTGACATCTGTACTATATTGAATTTTCTAATTCATGAACACTGAGTATCTGTCCATTTGTACAGATGTTTGGCTTGTTTTATCAGTGTTTTGTCGTTTTTAGCATAAAAGCCCTGGTCATATTTTGTTTAGATTTAATTACTAACTTTCTGAGTGATTGCAAATGATATTTTATTTTATTTTTATATGTGTTCATTGATAGTATATGGAAATAGAATTTATGTTTTTATTTTTATCTTGAATTCTGCAACCTTGTTGATCTCACTTATTAATTCCAGAAGTCATTTTGTAGATTTTTTTTTTTTTTTTTCTTGACAGCGTCTCACTTTGTTACCCAGGCTGGAGTGCTGTGGTGCAATCTTGCCTCACTTCAGCCTCGACTTCCTGGGTTCAAGTGATTCTCCTGCCTCAGTCCCCCAAGTAGCTGGGACTACAGGTGCATGCCATCATGCTAGGCTAATTTTTGTGTTTTTTGTAGACATGGGTTTGTTTCATCGTTTTGCCTGGTCTGGTCTCAAACTCCTGGACTCAGGATCCATCCACTTCAGCCTCTCAAAGTGCTGGGATTACAAGCTTGAGCCACGGTGCCTGCCCTGTAGATTTTTGCCTGATTGCATTGGCTACACATTACATCTATGTGTGTGTATAGTATGTGTCTATATATGTGTGTATATATGCATACATATGTGCATGTATATATGTGTTTACATATACTTAATGAAGGTATATGTATATATATTAATTAAATATAAACAAACATATATACATTTATATGTATATATCTTCATTAAATGAACTGTGACATATTCCACCTTCTCTATTTCTCTGTTTTCCAGAAGAGATTGTTTAGAATTGATCTTAATTTATCTTTAATTGTTTTGTAGAACACTTCAGTGAAACTGAGTCTGGATATTTTTTTGGAGAGTTGTTTTAAAAATTATGAATTCAAATTTCCTAATAGTTATGGGACTATCCAAATGATATATTTCATGTTTGGTTGTGACATTTTGTATTTTCTTAAAGACTCAATCATTTTGTCAAAGTTTCAGATTTATGAGATACAGCTGTTTGTGGCATTCCTTTATTATTATTTTGATGCCCGTAGTGACACAAAGTGTTTCATTCCTGATACTGGTTTTTCTCTCTTTCCTTTGTCAGTTTTGCCAGTTTTGCCAATTTTATTGATTTTTTTCAAAGAAGTAGCTTGTTGCTTCATTAATTTTTCTTTGTTATTTTTTAATTTCATTGATTTCTGTTCTCTTCCCTCTCCCTTCTGCTACCTTTGCTTTCCTTTTTCTAAGTTCTCGAGCTTGCAGCTTGGATGATTGACTTGAACTATTTTCTAGTGCATGCAGTTAGTCCTGTAAATTTCACCAAGCATTATTTTAGACAAATGTAACAAATTTTAGTATGTTGTATCTTCCTTGTCAATCAGTTGGATATATTTTTTAATTACACCAGAGCCTTCCTGTTTGATCCAAATTATTATTTAAAAGTGTGTAGTTTTCAAGTGTTTGAAAGTTTTCCTACTACTTTCTGTTATTGAGAATCTGTGATATCCTATTTCGGTCAAATAATACGCGCTACTTGATTTCAACTATTTTTAACTTGTTGAGGTTTGTTTAGTGGCCCACAATACAGTCTGTCTTGACATATATTCAATGAAAACTTGAAAAGAATGTACATTTGGCTGCGGTTGAAGACTGCTGGTTAATGGTGTTGAGATTTTCTGTAAACTCGCTGATATTCTGTCTCCTTGTTGTATCAGTCATGTGGAGAATGATGTGGATGTCTCAAACTACAATTGTGAATTTGTCTATTTCTCCTTTCAGTTCTATTGACAGAACTGAAAAAACTGTCGATAGAACTGTTTTTTCAGTTTTATCAGTTATTTTACATATTTTGCAGCATTGTTTTTAGTGTACACACTTTTTTTTTTTCTTTTTTTAGACGGAGTCTTGCTCTGTCGCCCAGGCTGGAGTGCAATAGTGTGATCTTGGCTCACTGCAAGCTCTGCCTCCTGGGTTCACACCATTCTCCTGCCGCAGCCCCCCGAGTAGCTGGGATTACAGGCTCCTGCCACCAAGCCCGGCTAATTTTTTGTATTTTTAGTAGAGATGGGGTTTCACCACGTTAGCCAGGATGGTCTCGATCTCCTGACCTCGTGATCTGCCCGCCTGAGCCTCCCAAAGTGCTGAGATTACAAGCGTGAGCCACTGCGCCCGGCCTGGTGTACATACTTTTATAATTGCTACGACTTCTTTGTGTATTGACCCTTTTATCAGTATATAATACATCTCTCTGGTTCTGGTAATTTTCTTTGCTCTGAAGATAAGATATATTATCTGATATTAATATAGCCACTCTAAGTTTCCTTTGATTAATACTTCCATGAGATATCTTTTTCCATTCTCTTAATTTCAACCTGTCTATTTTGTCATATTTGTAGTAAGTTTTTTGTAAACAACATAGTTGGGTCATGGTTTATAATCCTATCTGACAATCCCTGTCTTTTAAGTGGTGATCTTAAGCCATTTATATTTTATTTTAATATATTAAAATTTATCACTTAATATTTTGTTTTCTGTGTGCTTTCTGTTTGTCTCTTCTCTGCTTTCTTTTTCTTATTATGGATTACTTGAACATTTATTTAAAATTCCATGTTGTTTATCTATAGTGCTTTTGAATACATCTCTTTATATAGCTTTATTAGTAACTGCTAGGTATTACACCCTATTATATGCAAGTAATTTGTTATAGTTTACTGGCATCGTCATTTTATCAGTATGTATAAAATACAGAAACCTTATTTCTTTTTGTGCCCCTTTATCCTTCCCCTTTGGTAATATAATTGTTTTAATTATTTCCTCTGCATACACTTAGAAGCACATTATGCAACATTACAATTTTTGCTTCAAGTGTCCCAAACATAATTTAGAAAACTCAAGAGAAAAACGAAAGCTTATTGAATCTACCCACATTTTTTGCTTACTGTGTTCCTTCTACCTTCTTGATGTTCCAAAGTTCCTTCTTTTATTTTTTCTTTCTATTTAGATATCAGAGTATAGTCATTATGTTAGGCTAGACCTGCTGGTGGCAAGTTTTCTTAGATTTCTCCATCTGAGATCTTTAAAATTTACTCTTTACACTTAAAGAATATTTTTGGCATGGTGGCTCACGCCTGTTATCCTAGCACTTTGGGAGGCCAAGGCAGGCAGGTCATGGGGTCAAGAGATTGAGACCATCCTGGGCAACATGATGAAACCCCATCTCTACTAAAAATACAAAAATTAGCTGGGCATGGTGACGCAGGCCTGTAGTGCCAGCTACTTGGGTGGCTGAGGCAGGAGAATTGCTTGAATCTGGGAGGCAGAGGTTACCGTGAGCCAACATGGTGCCACTGCACTCCAGCCTGGGCGACAGAGCGACACTCCATCTCCGAAAACAAAAAATATATTTTCTTAACCACACTAAAAGTACTGTGTTCCCTTTATTCTGGACTCCATGGTTTCTGATGGGAAACCTATTTTCACTTGATTTGTTTTGTTTTGTGTTCATTATGGGTAAGATGTCATTTTTCTCAGGTGGTTTTCAAGATGTTTTTCTTTGTTTTTCAAAGTTTAATTATGATGGGTCTTGGTATGGATTCATTAGGGTAGATCCTATCTTTGGTTTCCTCAGCTCCTTGAATCTGCAGGTTTATGTCTTCCATTGAATATGGGAAATTTTCAGCCATTATTCAAGTTATTTTAGCCCCACCCTCTTTCTTCTGGAACTGGGATGACACAAATTTTAAAACTTGTTATTAGGCCGGGCGCGGTGGCTCAAGCCTGTAATCCCAGCACTTTGGGAGGCCGAGACGGGCGAATCATGAGGTCAGGAGTTCGAGACCATCCTGGCTAACACGGTGAAACCCCGTCTCTACTAAAAAATACAAAAAAAAAAACTAGCCGGGCGTGGTGGCGGGCGCCTGTAGTCGCAGCTACTCAGGAGGCTGAGGCAGGAGAATGGCGTGAACCCGGGAGGCAGAGCTTGCAGTGAGCGGAGATCCGGCCACTGCACTCCAGCCTGGGCAACAGAGCAAGACTCCGTCTCAAAAAAACAAACAAACAAACAAACAAACAAACAAACTTGTTATTGACCTCTGGTCACTGAAATTCTATCAATTATTCTTCAGACTGCTTTCTGTTTTTCAGATTGGATATGTTTTATTGTTTAATCTTCCAGTTTGCTGATTCTTTCCTCTATCTCCTTTTCTGCTATTAAGACTATCAAGCCTATCCCCTGAGGATTTTATTACAGTTCTTTTTTTTTAGTTTTAATATTTTCATCTGATCTTTTTATCCTTTATTTATTTGCTGATACTATTTCTCTGGTGAGGCTTTCCAGTTTTTCATTTGTTTCCGATGTGTTCATAATTGATTATTGAAGCATTTTATCATGGTTGTTTTTAAATTTTTGTCAGCTCATTCTCTTTCATTTTGATGTATGCATTTATTGTTTTTGTCATACTATTTAAGATCTTAGATTCTTAATATGATGAGTAATTTTGAATTCAAACTTGGATATTTTCATATTATGTTATGAGATCATTAAATTTATTCAAACCTTCTGTTTTAACTGGCTTTTTTTTTTTTTTTTTTTTTTTTTTTTACACTCTGCTAGCAGTCAAAGTGGGAAGTAAAATTCAAAATTGTCTTGTGTATATAAAAATCCATGCATCCTATTCAGTCTCCATTGGTACCTGACTGGTAGATTCCTCATTACTGCCAAGCAGGGGTGAGAATTCTGGCTCTCCATGGAGTCTGCCCTGGAACTGTCAGTAGGAAGCATATTGCTGCCAGTGAGTTCAAAGTCCTGGCTCCCTATTTGGCTTTATTTGACACCACTCAAGTGCATCTTGATAATCTCATGGACGTGGAAGTGTAGGTTCCCCACTCGGCCTTTGCATGGGTAAGGATAGGGTCACAGTATTTTCTGGGTGTTTAACCAGTCACAGTAGTTATTTTTAAGTTTTCTGACTTGTTAGGTTGCTATTTTCCTGGCCAACCTCCTAGAGACAACAGGCTTGTTTGGGGGCACTTTTCATCTACCTCATTTGTAATTCCAGATTCTAGCTTCATCAATTCAGAGATAATTGAGGGAAAAATAAAACTCAGGGCATGTACCACTGTGTCCTTCCTCCAATTTCCTAGACAATCAGCTTTGTTCTCCACAATTTGCAGTCTTCATATGCTTATTTTTATTAGAATGTCCAGGATTCTCCATTGCAATTACTGGACAAAAGAGGGAAAAGTCTATTTTCTCCACCTTCTCACAGGCTGAAGACCCCACCTATTTTTTTTTTTTTAAGTATGAAAGGAGAAAAATATTTTGTTGGACTACTCTGCACTGGGCGTTTGACTTGCAGTATCTCATTTCAAATTTTTACTACTCTCTTTGTGTTTTTCCAGTTGTACAAATGAGGTACTTGGGTCACAGGAAGGTTAGGAAACTTGCCTCAGCTCACACAGATGGAAAAGGAGCTGGAATTTTGAGCCCACATGTGGCTCACTTACCAGCTCCACTATGTTTTGTACTCTCCATCCATTAATTTCTCTAATACTTTCAAGGTAGCAGAAGCTTTACAAAGCATTCTAACACTTAAGAAAATAATTCTCAAATGTTAGAATACTTATGTGAGGTTACTTAAAGGAGAAATTAATTATCAAAATTACAGAATTTAAGAATTAGATAAAGGTTATTTGATTTACACCAAAAGGTAATGATTTGAACTCAGAATATAAGTCTCCCTGTTCAGATCTTGGCTCTATGCTGCATTTTCTGCTACCATAAAAAGACTTATTTATCATTGAATTGAACACATCTCAGTTGATCATAGCTCTGAAGTGAGAACAGAGTGTTTACAAGGGCAACGGATGACTGGAATTCCCTGGCCTCACTATTATCCTAGCTGTCCTAGCTCTTTCATACACATGCTTCAAATCTCAGCCTTTGGGATGTGAAGCACTTCACAGCTAAGAGTGCACATATGTCATTATGATCATCACCTAATGCTGCGATGGCTTCTCTGTTAGTCTGTCTTTCTCCCAGGGAGTGGGAAAGCACTGAATCTTTCCATCTTTACATTCCTGGCACCAGAATTGACCACTGTATCATAGGACCTCAAGAAACAATATTGAGTGAATGTATGGATGAGGAAAATCTGCAAAAATATCCTGCACGTGAGAAAGTAAGTTCTGATTGAATAATCCTTTATTTAGCAAAGGCATATGGCCTACTTTGAAAAAGAATTTAGGATGATTATAAAATTAAAGAAATTAATCCGTTTCAGAATGTTCTATTTTTTCTGACCTTTCTCAAAATAAAAAAAGAATCAACTACTTTGGGGAGGATATTGCTTTTCTTTAATAAAATAGGAATAAATAAAACTTGCAAAGCACTTCCTGAGGGCAAATATTTTCATGGGATTATATTGATTAGCTGCAGTTGAAGATAAGACCATTGATTTTTCTCATTATCTATGAGACTCTAATCAATACCAAGTATTTATTGATTAGCTCTTGTATGTTTTATAGGATCTTCAAGGCTAAGGTAACTAAAGAAGAAACTAAACATACGCTTCCTTCTTTTATGTTACTTACCTTGTATTTGAATATACTATTTTCATGGGAGAAATAATGATAAATAATATAAGATGATAGGATTTGAGCTCTGGCTTGCATGAGATATATTACATAATCACAAATGATAGCTTTAAAAAGAGAAGAAAGAAGTAGGTATTGATTGTCTACCATTGTATTAGCCATGATACGAGCAACTTTTATGTTATCTTAAAGGAAAACTTTTTAAAACCAATATTATCAGCCACAATTTTTACCTATTAGAAATCTGAGACTTTGAGGAGCTGAACAACTAGATTAATGCTGCACAGTAACTGAAATAAGTAGGATTCAAATGGAGTTGGAAAGAAAACCTGTGCTCTGTTCAATACATTAAGCCCATTGAGCTAAATAACTAGTAAATGTTTAATAAATTGTGTTTCAAAATTAAAAGAAAAAGAGTAAGAATGAGGCAGAAGTGAAGAAATCCACCTGGGGCAAGTGTGGAGACTAAAGATGTGTAGGCTTTGGATGCATGAGGAAGAGAAAATGCAGGGCCTAGAAAGAGTCACAAAGAGTCCCCCAAACAAGGGAGAGCAGACCAGTCTGATCAGGAAAGAGACACAGTGGGAAACAAATGAGGCCTCAGCTGGTAGGGTGAAATAATGAGTAGGGAGTGTACATTGCACCTAATAGGAAGAAGAATGGATCATTATAAAAGTGTGGTTTCAGTAAAAGAGAGCAATTTAGGGGCGGGGCAGTTTGTCCAGGCCTGAATTTAGTGAACTACAATTAGAAAGGAGTACTTGGTACCCTGAGGGATTGCTTCTCAGATTTGGGTGATGGACAGATGTGAGAGAAGGAGAGAGAAATGACTTGCAAAATTCAAACTGGGGTGATCGCTAGAACCTGCTAAGTCACATGGCAGAGAAGCTTACCGTTGTGACCTCATCACTTGTAAGTTTTTACCACTTTGAACCTTAATTTTACTGTCATGAATATGGGGTTGCCAGGCAAATTCAGTGAAATAAGATACGTAAAGAACCTAGTCCACAGTAACTTTCCAATAACTGAGTTTATATTGCTGGGTGAATGGGAGTGTTTTTCAAAGGGAAAAGAAATCACAAGTAACTGGAAAGATTGAGTTTACCTTGGGAGCTCTAATGCTTTCCTGGAGAGACTCCACACACGTTTATAGAAATAAATTTAATCTAGACCCTGAAATAGGTCAGAGGTCCTCAATCCCAGAAATCAGATTACAAGCTCTGTGCCCTGAGATACAGGTAAAAACAGCTAGGAGCTGCCAGTGCCTGTGATAGTGCAGATGGCTTCTGCTGAGCCAGCTGGCTGAATTGAAAACCCAGAGTAGGTCAAATACACATTACCTGACATTTCTGGAGAACATGGAGCCTTCTGCTTTGCATATGACATGTCCTCGGCTTCTGTGCTTTCTTTGTGTCGATCTGGGCTGGTGCCCTTTTGAACTTAGAAGAATGGTAATTCCCCACATCACTTCTGGTGGCCCCTATCTTTTTATCATACTATACTTTCTGAGTACCCCTCCTTTTTCCTTTAACTCTACAATCTCTTTCTGGGCTTTATAACTGTCCTGTTACAAGGTTATCTTACGTTATACCCATTATACAAGGGGATAAACTGAGATACAGAAAGGTTAAGGGATTTATCTGGGATAGCCTATTAGAGTAAAGCCAGAGTTACGGTTCTGTGGGGAAGAATGAGGTCTTAAAAAGATGATAGCCATCAACTAGTCCAGGGGTTGGCAAACTTTGTAAAGGATCAGATAGTGAGTATTTTAGACTTTGTAGACTGCATATCATCCCCTTTACTGTTGTTGCTGCTGCTTTTCCTCCTCCACCTTTAAAAGAGTAAACAAACATTCTTAGCCTGCAGGCTGTACAAATATTATAGTCCATGAGCCAAATTTGGATCAAAATTTGCCAACCCTGAAGTACTTTAACACTTTCATTGTATAGATGAGGTGACAAAAAGACAGAAGAACTTAGTGAGGCACCCAGGTGTCACCAAGTCTAGAGAGGGGTGGAGCTGGACTAGACTTCAGGTTTCCTCAACATTTTTCTCCTTGCCATAGTTCAATTTCTCAGACACATGCCAATTGTAGGAAGTAGTTTTACCTATTTAAATTCCAAAACGGGCCATTTGAAAGGCCATGGAGATTGCGGTACCAAGGTTTGTCTCCTCGTCTCTGTATCTATGTTTGTCTCTTGCTCTTTAATGTAATTTTCACTAAGTCCAAAGATTGTTTGAGGTGGTGTAAAAACGTACAAATATTTCACAATAATAAATAAATAATAAAAATCACATGGTACAAACAATAAAACAGGGAAATAATAATGCTAACAGAAAGATTAGCAGTAAGTATTGAACTTTGCCTCTGGCTTCCTGATGCCTATAACAAAGAGAATTTCATGGTTAGTCACAAAACTCAGTGTTCACACATTTAAAATGAATCAGTTGTTTGTTGGAGCACATATTTTGTGATTTTAAGAACCAGTAGACATTTCTCCAGGGGCTCTATGTGAACAGTGCATGGTATAAAGCCATGTTCAGGTTTATATCTCATAATTATTATAATCAGGCTGCACTGTTTATTGGCTAGACCATGGCCTATGGAGCTGACAACCTGTGTTGGAATCTTATTCTGGTACATTCTCGCAATATGAAATTGGCAAGTCCTTTGGCCTTTCTTATCCTCCATGTCCTCGTCTGTGAAATGGGAACTAAGAATAGCTATCTGAGAGCTGGTGGTGAGGAATAGTAAATATACATAAAGCCTGTAGAAGAGACTGGCTCATGATCAATTCAATGAACAGTTACTATTGTGATTGCTGTCTGTAGATTCTTGACTTGCATTTTGAAGGAGTGATGATTGTTAAAGTACAGACAACTCAGAACTGATTTGGTATTAGATGAATGCTTAGTGATTCTTGGTAAATGTCTGAATATGAATGATTAGACACTAGATGTTTCAAGTTAATGTATGAGATGATGGGATCTTATTTTTTTTAGGAGGAATGGGCACTCATAGTCATATTAAAAAATAAAGCACATTTGATGTTGTTAAGGTAAAGCCCAACAAAGCCACAGCTGATATTTCATCTTGCAAATCTCTACCTTGGACTTACTTGTTCACTCTCTCTAATCTCCATACTTGGGTATAAGATAGAGCAAATACTCATGGAATATGGACAACAATAATAATAGCATTGCATTTGCATGTCAGCTTGATAGAGGTGAAAATAAAAATGCTTATTTCAACTCAGTATTATCTTTCATGATTTGTATTAATGATATCACAGCCTCAGTGTTTAAAGCCAAGTTTAGAAATTTGCAGATGCTACTAAATTATGAGAAAACGACAAATAATGAGGCACAATGCATTCTGATGGAGGAGAAATTTGCTCATTTGGGCACCTCAGGCTAATAGAGAGCTAATGGATGGCAAATACAGTTTGTGTAGATAAATGTTGAATAATGAGTTTTGAAAAACAGACTAAAGAGAGGGAATGCCTAATGAATTGAAAGTGCTTTAGCACAATAAATCAAAGAAGGTTGATGTGTGAATAAAGGGGATGGTCGAAACGTGCAAACTCAAATTGTTTATTCTTTTCAGCAAAGGGCAGAAAGTAAATAACACTTTCTAACTTGCAGTAATCAGCATTTCAGAGTGCAGAAATAGGAGGAACTTTGAAATCTGTTCTATGTGCATTTAATTTCTGCTCTTTTTCCAAAATCATATGATTTGGAGCAATTCTGTTGATCTACCTGAACTCCATTTTCTTCATCTGAAAATAAGAATAGTAGTATTTGTCAGGGCTATTGATATGGTGCTGTCAGGTGAACTGCATAAGGGTCTCTGGACTGAGAGGCCATCACTCACATTGCAAATGTCATAGATTTGTCTAATATATTTATAGCAACCATGTTCTTTGTAGATAGACTCAAAGTTTCATGTTTGTTTATTTTGTTTTAATCAATATATACATAATAAAAACACTTCTATATAGAGGCCAAATATGTTGAGAAAGGGGCACTTTTTTTTTTTCTAAATTGCTAAAGGCACAACAGCAATTGGTGTGGGGGCTAAAGATTTCCTGGCTGGAGGCATGCACATCCCCAGGGGGATGAGTTTTGGGGTGAGATGGGTACCAGCTCTGAAGGAACCTCTCTCCAGATTGGTGCTGCTCACTGATAAGAGATGACTGCTTTGCCAGGGGTCAGTGTGAGACTAGAGAACAGTAGAAGGAAAATCAATATACTGGGAGCCACAGGAAGAATCCACCATGGAGGGCACTGCTGCCCTCAGTGCTCCTGTAGGATCTTACCTTTAAAAAGCTGCACTGCATGTATCTTTATAGTAGAATAATTTGTAATCCTTTGAGTAAGACACATGCACACTTACGCTTATTGCAGCACTAGTACAATAGTAAAGACTTGGAACCACCCCAAATGCCCATCAATGATAGATTGAATGAAGAAAATGTGGCACATATACACCATGGAATAACATGCAGCCATAGAAAAGGATGAGTTCATGTCCTTTGCAGGGACATGGATGAAGCTGGAAACCATCATTCTCAGCAAACTAACACAGGAACAGAAAACCAAACACCACATGTTCTCACTCATAAGTGAGAGTTGAACAATGAGAACACATGGACACAGTGAGGGAAACATCACACACTGGGGCCTGTCAGGGGGTGACGGGCTAGAGGAGGGAGAGCATTAAGACAAATATCTAATGCATGCGGGTCTTAAAAGCTAGATGATGGGTTGATGGGTGCAGCAAACCACCATGGCACATGTATACCTATGTAAGAAAGCTGCACGTTCTGCACGTGTATCCCAGAACTTAAAGTAAAAAAAAAAAAAAAAAAAAAAAAAAAAAAAAAAAAAGCTGCACTTCAATTGCCAATTTCCTTATCTGGCTCTTTCCCTTTCCCGTGAGCTCCTTGGAAGGTTGGAAGCTAACCCTACTATCCCTGCTTCCACAGGAAAGTGCCTGAAGCCTGTTTGACACTTGGTACATTGTTTCTGAAAAACTGATGAATGAGTCTCTCTTCTGTTGCCTCCCATGGAGGTCAGTGTCATATTTCTAAGCTTAGTTCTTCTAAATTGTCTTAAGTTTTTAAATTTTAATACGCACCTTTTTTTTCTTCTATTCTGAATTGTTGGTTTGTGTCAGCCAACATTTATTGAATGCATAATATGTAACAATCATTTTCATTCTTTATTGCTAATCTTCAGTTAATGTTTAACAACCTTATGAAATAAACATCATTAGCCCCATTTTCTAGATGAATAAGTTGAGGCTTAGATAGAAAAATAGTAAATCGCTCAACATTGCATAGTGAGTAGATTGCAGAGCAGAGATTCAAAACTAAGTTTGTCTTCAAACTGCTCTTAAAGATTTTTCAAGGTGGGTCCCTGAACATTCTTTCCCATGCTGCTCTCAAAAGTTATTCTAATGTTTTCTTATTTTCCTTGACATACACAAACGTGAAGTAATTACACCCCACTATTGCGTCATGTGGCTCCTAATGTTCCAGTATCCTTGCCCTGTAAGTAACTCAACATTCTCTATTTGTCTTTAGTTCTCACTTGTGCTTAGATGAATAACCTATTCTATTAGCCTGAATTTTTTTCATATTTTGTATCTATTTATCAAAACTCATTTCTAGGAACATATGGGAGCCCTGCTGAAAGGATTTCAGAAAAATCCCTTTGGGCAAGAGGTGTGCATGAAAAAATACAGTTTATTTCATCACTCTCATGCAAAAATTTTCAATAGCTCCTTCTTGCCGATTTAATCAAGTCAATTGCTGGCAACTTAGTATCCATTCTTTAGGGGACTAGACATTCATTTCTAAATGCATTTCCTTCATATTCCATGACACAAACTCCCTCACATGGCCTTCACATGTCTAGCTCCCAAAATAGCCTGGACGCTCTTCACAGATAGGAGGCATATCATATTTATTCCAACGAACTATTTGGGGAACTGTATTCCCTAGCTCTGGGAAAATTGCTTTCCTCTCTGTGCCCCAGAGAAGCTTCTTGTTTTATTATTATTTATGTATTTATTTTAGAGACAGAGTCTTGCTCTTGTCACCCAGGCTAGAGTGCAGTGGCATGATCTTGCCTCACTGCAACCTCCGTCTCCCGGGTTCTAGCAATTCTCCTGCCTCCACCTCCCAAGTAGCTGGGACTGCGGGCACAGGCCGCCATACCCGGCTAAGTTTGCTAAGTTTTGGTTTTTTAGTAATGACGGGGTTTCACCATTTTGCCCGGACTAGTCTCGAACTCCTGAGCTCAGGCAATCTACCCACCTCAACCTCCCAAAGTGCTGGGATTACAGGCATGAGCCACCTGGACTGGCCCCAAATCTTTGAATGTACTACTTTATTTGTTGGGCTGGACTATCTACTCATCTGCCATCCAAACATGACCCATTCCTAACAATAACTAGAATTTTGGTGTTCTTTTAGAGCTTGGAAAGCAAGCTTATATATATTATCTCCTCAGATTCTCACCATATCCCTATGAGAAAAATATTTTAAGCATTCTTATTTTTCAGATGAGACATGTAGAGGTGACCTGATGTGCCCAGGGACTGCCAAACTAATGAAGGTTTTGGATGGGATCCTGACACAGCCATTCAGATTCTAAAGTCCACATTCTAAATCTCTGTCACACTGTCCTACCCCAATTCCAACCCCACCACAAAGATGGTGCTTTCTAATCATCCTCTCAACCTCCATACACTTTGATGACATCAAGAAGTTTTTATCATATTAACAGCCAAATAAATGCAAAAGTGAAACAGTATGCATGTTCTGAAAATACAAATTAAGACAAATCTTCTCCTCACCCATTCCCCTTGGCACTGTCACCTTAGAACCAAGTCCCACTGTAAGGACGTGCTGGCATGCCAGAGCCTGTGTGGTCCTTATAATGCACCACCTTGCAGGAATGAGCTGGTCTTTTGTCATTGTTTCTCTATGCTCTACTTGAAGAACAGTAAAGACAGCCTCTGAAGCACATACAGTTGACTCTTGGACATCGCTGGGTTTGGGGGACTGCCCCAACTCAGTCAAAAATTCACACATAACTTTTGACTCCCTGCCGGGCGCAGTGGCTCACGCCTGTAATCCCAGCACTTTGGGAGGCCAAGGCGGGCAGATCATGAGGTCAGGAGATCGAGACCATCCTGGCTAATACAGTAAAACCTGTCTCTGCTAAAAATACAAAAAATTATCCGGGCGTGGTGGTGGGTGCCTGTAGTCCCAGCTACTTGGGAGGCTGAGGCAGGAGAATGGTGTGAACCCGGGAGGCAGAGCTTGCAGTGAGCCGAGATCGCACCACTGCACTCCAGCCTGGGCGACAGAGCCAGACTCCATCTCAAAAAATAAAAAAACAAAAAAATTCTTTTGACTCCAGAGAAACTTAACTACTATTAATAATAGCCTATTATTGACCAGAAGCCTCAGTGATCACATAAACAATTGATTAACACATATTTGTGTTATACATATTATTTGCTTTATTCTTACAATAAGGTAGGTTACACTAAAGAAAATGGTACTAAGAAAGTCAAAGGGAAGACAAAATGTATTTACTATTTATTAACTGGAAGTAGGGCATCATAAAAGTTCTCATCCTTATTGTTTTCATGCTGAATAGGCTGAGAAGGAAGAGGGGATCATTGGTCTTGATATGCAGGGGTGGGAGAAGTGGAAGAAAATCTGGGTATAAGTAGATCCATGCAGTTCTGACCTGTGTTGTTCAAGGGTGAACTGTACTCGCAGTGGGGGTGGAAGGATCAACACAACTTAGGACATTAACAGCTAATGGCTGTACTGAATATGTACTATGGGCTAGAGACGGTTCTAATGATATTGCGTGTAGTAAATCATAATCCTGAAGACAACCCTAAGAAGCAGTGTCCCATCATTTCCCCCATCTTACAGTTGAGGAAACAGAGGCACAGGTAAAAAAAAAATTCCAGGGGCACAACTGGTGTTAGATTTGGGTTCTATCTCCAGGCAAGCCCACCAGAGCCTGAGCCGTACTCTCTGTGTCTGGCGTTAAGAAAAAAAACAAACAACTGATAAGATGCCAGCTTGAGAACTGGCTTAGAGCTTCAAGCAGTCTGACTTTGTTCCTCTGGGAAACATTAAAAGGGGGATAAAGTGTCAGGAACTTCACTGCAGAGATATCATATCCATGAAGAAATTGATCCTGTGCACGCAGCATCAGTTACTAGCCTGAAGACACTGCACCAACTGCCTGGTTAACAGCAATAACGATAATCGTACTAACATCCACCATTTATTGACTAATTCCTGTTACTGTCAATGTCTCCCTATTGTTATAAATTAAGCCCAAGCTCCTTTGTGCGGTGCTCAAGGACCTTCATAACTCAAGATCTGCCTATTTCTTCAGACTCATGCCCCATACATCCGTCCTCACACTATAAGCTCCAGTGATATTGATGGGTTCATTGTTCCTCTGCACCCTTCAATTTCAGGGTTTCACTTACACTCTTCTCCGATCTTGAATGTCCTTCATGCTCTCTGCACCTACACAACTCTTTCAGCCTCGATTCAACTATTCCCATATCCAGGAAGACTCCGTGCAGCACACAGCTTAGGTGAAATACCACTCCTCTGGGTCTCTAGAGCAGAAGGGCTTACATCTGTTTTCATATTTACTGACTATAATAACTACCTCCGTTTGTGTATCTAACATTCACCAAGTAGTGAAATCCCGAGGGCAAAATCTGTCATATTCATGTGTACCCTATTGTCCAGCACAGCACCTACACAGGCTGTGTCAAAAAGCGACAGTTGGAATTACGTATCAGACCCTGGGTATGGCACCTTGAATCCAGTTCTAATCTCAGTATAACCTATGAGTTTGAGATTATCGAGTTGTATGTACTGGTTCATTCTCACATTGCCATAAAGAAATATCTGAAACTGGGCAATGTATGAAGAAAAGAGGTTTGATTGGCTCACAGTTCTGTGGGCTGTATAGGAAGAATGGCAGCATCTGCTTCCAGGGAGACCTAAGGGAGCTTTTACTCATGGAGGAAGGCAGAAGAGGGGCAGGAAGTTTATGTGGCAGGAACAGGACCTAGAGAACAAGGTGGGGGACAGGGGGTGCCACACACTTTTAAACAAAGATCTCATGAAAACTCTATTACAAGAATAGCACCATCCATTTGGATGGTGAGACCTCCATCCACCTGATCATTCATGAAACCTCCATCCACCTGATCCAGTCACTTCCCACAAAGCCCACTTCTAGCACTGGAGATGACAGTTTGACATGAGATTAGGTGGGGACACAGATCCAAACCATATCACTGTATCAGGTCGTTTTTGCATTGCTATAAAGAAATAACTGAGATTGGGTAATTTATAAGAAAAGAAGTTTAATTTTCTCACAGTTATGCAACCTGTACAGAAAGCATAACAGCTTCTGCTTTGGGGAAGCCTCAGGAAGCTTCCAATCATGGTGGAAGGAAAAGCAGGAGCAGACACTTTACATGGCAAAAGCAGGGAATAAGAGGGACGGAGGGGCCACACATTTTTAAACAACCAGACCACAAGATAAGTCACTATCTCAGGGACAGCACCAAGAGGATGGTGCTAAACTGCTCGTGAGGGTTCACCCCTGTGACTCAGACTCCTCCCACTAGGCTCTACCTCCAACACTGAGGACTACAATTCAACATGGCATTTGGGCGAGGACAAATATCCAAACTATATCACAAACCTACTTTGCTTATGAAAAAATATGAGCTCAGAAAAATAAAGTAATATATTTAAAATCACATATAATAACTAGTAAATATAATAAGAAAGTGTCAAATTCAATTCAGGATTCAAATCTAGCATTGTTCAGAGTCTGGAACTTTTTTTTCTAAGTCTGTATTCTGTATCACACTAATTGTCTCCTTAAGAATAAAATAGGCCAGGCACAGTGGCTCACACCTGTAATCTCAGCACTTTGGGAGGCCAGGCGGGCGGATCACGAGGTCAGGAGATTGAGAGCATCCTGGCTAACACGGTGAAACCCCGACTCTACTAAAAATACAAACAATTAGCTGGGCGTGGTGGTGGGCGCCTGTAGTCCCAGCTACTTGGGAAGCTGAGGCAGGAGAATGGTGTGAACCCAGGAGGCGGAGCTTGCAGTGAGCCAAGATCGCACACCTGCACTGCAGCCTGGGTGATAGAGCAAGACTCTGTCTCAAAAAAAAAAAAAAAAAAAAAAAAAAAAAAAAAAGGAATAAAACAAAGTTGGCTGAGCACAGTGGCTCATGCCTGTAATTCCAGAACTTTGGGAGAGGTCGAGGCAGGTGGATCACTTAAGGCCAGGAGTTTGAGACCAGCCTGGCCAACATAGCAAAGCTCCATCTCTACAAAAATACAAAAATTAGCCAGGCATGGTGGCACGTGCCTATAATCCCAGCTACTGGGGAGGCTGAGGCACTAGAATCATTTGAACCCAGGAGGTGAAGGTTGCACGTCACTATACTCCAGCCTGGGCAACAAAGTGAGACTCCGTCTCAGAAAGAAAAAAAAAAAAAAGAATAAGATAAGGTTGATGTTTGGGAAACTGAGCAGACAAATCAACGATCAAGATTCCCAATTCTTGATTCATGATTCTTGAATCAATGCAGCTGAAAAAGAGAATAGAGGATCAGTTTTGGGAATGTGTTAAACACCCATGGTTTATCTGGAAAGTGGAAGGACCCACAGAACTTGACCAACCCTTGATCACAACAGGTATTGAGGAGATACAGGAATGCTTGGAAGAGTCACAATAATCATGTTGCTCAGGAACATGAAAGTAATTATAGGTGACTTTTTTTATCACTTATGTAAGACATACATGGCTTTAAGTGATTTACTATATAATATAATATATTTCTTATAACAACATATGCCATCATCATTTTAGATGAAAAGCTAAGATAAATTAAATAATTTGTGCAAATTTGTCTTCTACCCACTAAGTAGAAGTTCTCAGACTCAAGCCCTGTCTGATTTCAGATCCCACACTCGTTAATACTAATCCTTCCTTCTCTGGCTACTGTTGACCTCTAATGAGGTGCTCACTTTCATTAACCTAGAGGAACAAAACTGGAAAGGGGCAAAAGAATCCTAGGCAAGAGTAGGGAAGGGATGGTGCAACCAGACAAGGCAGGTGTATTTGAAGGTGGTTTAGGAATTTGCATCATGAATCCCAAACATCCATGGAGGCCTCCTTTAAACACATGACTCGGCCCAGAGGTAGAGAGTAAAGAGCAAGTTCAGATAAGGCATTTCCCTGCTTATAAAAAACATCCGCAAGTTAAGTTGAAAAGGTATTTATTTGAGCTATTCACTCACTTCAGCCCTAATGAGCACATGCATCAGAATGTCTGGAGACTGTGCCAATATGCTCTTGACATTTGGACTAAGACAGAAACTGCAATTCAGTGTTAACAACCTGGGGTACCTAAATGGCCATTCCACATTGATCACTTATTTCAGGCATTTCTCCAAATAGAAAAGGCTGATTTTATCAGACATTCACTCTTCTTAATGTGGATCAGTAGTTCTATCTCATACCAGCCGTAGCTTCCTGGCGCCTGACTTGCCTCTCACACAGGCTGGTGGGGTTTCTGACAGCGTATCACTGACTGTCCACAACCAGCTCCAGAGACATTTGCCCACACATCTGCTACGAACCACTGCAGATGTGGCTCTATGACCTCCCCATAAGCTGAACTCCTAAATGCTGAGGTTTCTAGATTCCCTCCACCATCCCCTGAACCAGAATTAAATATTAAGGAAGTAAATACATTGTATTTTTTAAAGCGACCTTTGCATTGTCCTTTGCAAATATGAAAAGCAGTGCCACTGGCACAGGAACTAATCCAAGTCCCTGGGGCCACTTTTCAAAGAAAGAAAAGAGTAATGGTAAGTAAACCTCTAAATGAAATAAATGAAGAAACTACCAGCTAAAATTGCTGAATAATAAAATAAAGACATGTAAATCATCCTCAGGGGATAATTATCTCCTCAACCCTGGCTGATTTTGCAGATGAAAGGAACTCAGAAGTTCAGTGACCAGGCTTTTCATCCCACTCTGCCCGTTCATTGGCTTTGTAGCCTCACTTCAGGCAAGTCACTCAATCTCTTTGGAGCTCAGTTTACGCTTCTGCTGTAGAGAAATGGTAACACCAACAGAAGTCACAGAGGCGGACCTGGAAGCAATGAGAAAGCTAACTATTTTCTGCCTTTCTCTCCACCCTCATCACATAAATTCAAGTAAGCCCCGTGCTCCAGTTCCAATAAAGGAGTCTCCTCCTCCTGGGAAAACTGGTTTCTCCATCTGCGCTTGTGAACCCACCTCCCATTCCTGTGCGGGCATCTGGCCTGAGCTTCGGTCTATATCTATGATGTGGGATTAAAAATATTGCCTGCCTCCCAGGGATGTGGGGAGGATAAATGAGCTGAATCAGGTGAAGCACTTAAGACAGTAGTTGGTACATGCAAAGTACACAATAAATGTTTGCTCTTCTTATGTGTGGCTCTTATTTATCCACGTATAAAAAATTTTCAAGTGTCTTTCATCTGAAATACCCGAATATCTAAACATAGTTCAGTCATGCATCACATCACATCACAACATTTCAGCGAATGGACCACGTATACAACGGTGTTTCTACAAGATTATAACAGAGCTGAAAAATTCTTACTGCCTAATGACATCCTGATGATCTTAACCCAGTGTAGGCCTAGGCTACTATGTGTGTATTTATATCTTAGTTTATAACAAGTGTGTTTTAAAAGTTAAAAAAAAAGCATTTAGTTAAAATAGAAAAAAAGTCTACAAAAGAAGAATTTAAATAAGAATTCAATATTTTAATTCTTAAATAAGAATTCTTAAATAATTCTTAATTCTTAATATTTAATTCTTAATATTAATATTTAATTCTTAAATAATAATTCTTAAGAATTAAAATATTTTGTACAGTTGGGCAATGTGTGTTTTAAGCTCAGTGTCATTACAAAAGAGTCAAAAAGTGAAATAAAATTAAAAATTGTATAAACATGTTACAGTAAGCTACAGTTAATTTATGATTGAAGAATAATTTTTTAAATTAAGTGTAGTGAAGGCTAAGTGTACAGTGTTTATAAAGCCTACAGCAGTGTAGAGTGATGTCCTAGGCCTTCACGTTCACTCTCCCATCACTCACTGAGTCACCCAGAGCAACTTCTAGTCCTACAAACTCCATTCATGCTAAATGCCCAATACCAGTGTACCGTTTTTTATTTTATGCTCTATTGTTACTATACCTTTTCCATATTTAGCTATGTTAAAGTACACAAATGCCATTGCGTTACAATTGCCTACAGTATTCAGTACAGCAACATGGTGTATAGGTTTGTAGCCTAGAAGCAATAAGCTGTACCATAAAGCCTAGGTCTGTAGTAGGCTATATTGTCTAGATGTATGTAAGGACACACTGATGTTCAAACAATTACAAAATCACCTAAAGACACACTTCTTAGAACAGATCTCAGTTAAGTGAGGCATGACTGTATATTATATATAACTTAACCACTATATATGTTATTAAAATAGAGTTAATAATAATAGATATACTCTATATAAACATAGTTATATAGTATAAATATATATTTATATTACATATGATTCTATATAGATTATATATTATATATAATTTAAGCATTATATATGTTATCAAAATATAGTTAATCATAATAGATGTACTATATAAATTATATATTTCTATAGTATGTGTATGTATACACATATAAATCTATATTATATACAGATTATGTGTGTATTTCTCTCCTAACCTCTTTTGACTTGTATCCTTCTCTAAATACTACCTCATTTCTCAACTTTCCTATACAACCAAACCTTTTGACCAAGTGATCAACATTTACAATCTTCATTTTTCTTTCATTTTTGAAGGAAAAAATAAAAGCATCCTAAACTCCATGTATGTATCACGCATATCCATCATCAACTCCATACCTCACCAATTTTCTATTCTCTACATTATTTTGAGGTAAATTATTGACATATTATTTGTCCATAAATATCAGTAAGCATCATTGAGAGATTTTTTCCCATCTATTTCTTGAATTTTCACGCACTCTTGAACATGTAGACACATGTGTATTCTAGACACCAAATAGATAGAGTGCTGATAGTCTGGGCAATACTGAATGCCCTCCCTTAACACTCCATATTCTGCCTAATGTCCCCCATTTATGAAAATATTTTTTTGTGTTGTTTTGTGTTTGTTTTTGTTTTCAGATAAGCTTGCTAATGATTTCCCGATTGTCAAATCCAATGAGCATTTTTTAGTGCTGTATGGTATAGTGTCACATGTATGGCAAAGTACAGCACTTTTCTATAATTTTATTTTCTCCTCCCACCCCACCTTGAACACATGCAGAATGCATTACCATGAGTGGACTCTGATAGTTGATATAAATAAGAGAAGCTTTAGAAGTTACACACAATTCCCCTGGCCCAGCACTGGTTCCACTCCATTACTTTCCCATTCAAAACAGCATAGGAGCATATCATGCTGACAACTTTGGTAGCTGGTAGTCGGGTTGCTGTTGTCCTTGTTTTTATTTGTTTTTGAGTAATTAATACATTTACATTGTACACAGTTAGAAATGTGCGTAATCATATGTAGTTAAAGTTTCCTACATCTTGTCCCTTAGAAAACCAAGTCCCCTCCCTGGGACCAACCACTTTTCAGGTTGCTGTGTGTCCTTCAGAGCTGCTCTACACATATATAAAGATATGAAGACATCCTCCCTCCTTTTTAATACACACCTATTAGCATACAAATGCACTGTTCTGCACCTTGCTTTTCCACTTAGCAATAAATCTTACTGATCTCTTCAGATCAGTGCATAAAACACTTCATTCCTTTTGAAGATGCACGGTATTAAATTGTGTGGGTGTATCATAATTTCTTCAGCCAGTCTTCCACTAATAGACATTTAGACTGTGACTAATCACTGCCATTAAAAACAATGTTGCAGTAAATAACTTTGCATACCTGACATTTTGTAAATGTTTGAATACATGTTTAAGAAATTTCTAGAAGTGTTATTGCTGAATCAAAACATATGAAAACTTGTTATTTTTAGAGAGATAGTGCCAAATTATCCAACAGAGAATTCGCACTGATGTACGCTCCAATCAGTGAAGAGTGGCTTTTTCCGAATACGTTCATGAAAATACTGTTTATTAATTTTCTGACCTATTGAAGTCCAATGAATGAAAACAATATCTTGAACTAATTATTTAGCATTATCTATCAGCCTGGCTTTATCTAGATTTTAAATTTTAATTTTTTTTGTTCCTTGTTGCCATTTTTGTAGACATTCTACATATTTTTGGTGTCCATTATTTATACCTTAACTTAGTGGTTGTTTTAACATATTGTGGTAGTTTTGCTTTTGTTGTTATTTACTTTCCAGGTAGTAAAATAAATGGATTTTCTGGCTTTTATATTGACTTTAGTTTTACCCTATTGGGATCAGATAGTATTATCGGCATTATTTCCATGTTTGAGAACATATTAATGCTTTCCTAGTGATTTTTTTGAGAATGTTCAATGGGTCATCTGAAAAATGTTTAATCTCAGCTATTAGTCTACAGAGGGTAACTATATATCTATTATATCTCATTTTTAAACCATATTGCTTAAATCATTTGTTTATGTTTTTTATTCATTTGATCTTTCATGAAATGAAAAAGGAGAACTGAAATCTACTATTACTTTGTTTCTATGTATTTCTTCATATGCTGGTTTTCTTTCTTTATGCAAGTTATTATTGGAGGAATTAGGCCTATACAAAAGTGCAAGAAGTGGGGAAGTGAAAGTCTAGAAGTAGATTAGGGATTCGAGAAGGTGTCCTCACTAACCACTTGTGATAAAAAAAAATATATATGTGGGTTTTGTCTCCAGTTCCTGGCATACAGCTCCTAAAGTCCTTGGAATCTCCAGAGTTCTGTGTCTTTGGTGTGCCAATAAGTTAGTGGTGGCTGGAGCACCCTGGATAGACGCCGGATGGAGACTGGACACCAGCAAGCCCTAGGCATGGTTGGAATTATAGCACTTTAAGCTCCACCACCCAACCTCTGGGCAGAGGGAAGGGGGTGGAGGTTGAATTAATGATTAATGGCCAATGAACTAATCAAGGATGCCTATGAAATTAAACCTCCATTAAAGCCTGTAAAGGCGTTTGGAGAGCATCTGTGTCGGTGAGCACATTGGGGTGCTGAGAGGTGGCTGATCCCAAAAAGCCACGGAGACTACCCCTTCGCCCATTCTTTTCCAAAAGCACTTCCTCCATTTGGATGTCCTTTAAAATAAACCAGTTACATTAAATAAAGTGCTTACCTGAGTTCTGGGAGCCATTCTGGCAAATTATAGAAACTGAGGAGGGGTTTGTGGAAACATCCCACTATATAGCTGGTCAGTCAGAAGTGCTACTGACAACCTGAGGCTTGCGGCTGGCATCTGAAGCAGGGGCCATCTTACGGGACTGAGTCCTTAACCTGTGGGATCTGACACTGACTCCAAGTAGACACTGTCAGAATTGAGTTGAATTGTTCAACACCCACTGGGGCCTAGAGACTTGAAAATGGGTTGGTGTGAGGGAAAAAAACCCAGACATTTGCTATCAGAAGTCTTGTGAATAACACAGTTCAGATCAGTGTGCCTGAAGCACCAGTGTGGTGGATAAGTGGGCGCTTTCAGGCATGTCTGAGACTCCAGAGCATCCAACCACCTAGTCAGGACTGTGAAATGAGAGCTCAGGAAGAAAAGGAGCTGGTGCTGTTGTGTAGCGATTACCTTTGTGGGTCTGAAACTAGCCTCTGATGGTGGGCTTGGGACCACTGTGCTCTCAGGGCCAGCAGTGAGGAAGAAAAGCTGGACCTGGAATTGAGAACAATGAGGGCTATTGGAAACTACTGCATCTATCATTGTCCCAGATCATGAAGACCTTCCAGAGGCATCCAGATGACATTTTGAATCTTCTTCAAGTGACCTTTTTGTCTCCCAGAAGCATATAGGAAAGGGAAATCTGGAAAATGTATTTCCTAGCTTAACAAAGTTGACTCAGTACAACACAACTCACCTTTGCTCATTATGATATTCAAAACTTTCTGAATCACTTGTTTAATAGATGTGTCTCCTACGTACAGTATAGAGTTTAGATTTGCTTTTGTCTAATCGCAGAATTTTTTTTTTATTTTAATAGGTGAGTTCAGTTATATAGATTTGATTGTGTGGTAGAAAGGTACGCTTTTAGTTAATCAAATTTTTTGTGACAGTATTTCCTCTGCTGACTGTATCAAAATAATTCAAGTAGACTGTATGTTCTTGGCTTTGTTCCAGTAATGTGTGTGAACCCAAAATATCTGAGACAGGTCTTTACCAATTTAGAAAGTTTATTTTGTCAAGGTTAAGGATGCACATGCGTGACACAGTCTCAGGAAGTCCTGACGAACCGTGCCCAAGGTGATCAGGGTACAGCTTGCTTTTATACATTTTAGGAATAGATGAGATATCCATCAATATATGTAAGATGTGCATTGGTTCTGTCTGGTAGCTGGGACAACTCGTAGTGGTTGGGGACTTCCGGGTCATAGGTAGATAAGAGACAAAAGGTTGCATTATTTTGAGTCCTTGATCAACCTTTCACTGAATACACAATTTAGTTGAGCTCAGTGAATCTGCATTTTTACATAAACAGTAGAGCAGAAGAAACAGTCAGATATGCATTTGTCTCAGGTGAGCAGAGCGATGACTTTCTATCCTGCACCTGTGAAGATAAGCTGTTGGTTTACATTGCCGGGGTGAAACTGCACACAACTATTTTGGGGTAAAAATCTTGAGGCCCACAAGGAATTTCAACCTTAGAGCTCTAACTTCATATAATATCCTTAATCCTCTCTCTCTTTAAACATTATCTGTTCACTTCTGGTTATAAGCAATGATTAAATTAATAGCTTTCCTCTCACTTGCACCTGTCACCTGATCTTATTTTAAATATTACCTTCTCTTTCTCAGTGTTTACCTTTGTAATATTAAATAGGCTTACCCTTCTACTACTTCAAATGTTAGTGCTTAGGGATCATCATTAGAAGATGAGCAGCCCAGAAGACACTACCTCCCACTTCTCACCCCTTTGCCCTCTCAGCCCTTTTCTCTGTCTTGTTAGTATTTGTAACAGAGTTTGCATGTATGATACTGTTGCTCCTGTGCTCTGTGCCATGTCTCAGAAAAGGAAGGTAAAATGCCTACATTCCTCTCTCATGTGCACATTAGAAGTACATGGGAAGTTTTTAATGTGTTCAAAGTTAATGATTTCCAAATTTAGTCACTTATATAGTATTATTTTCTAATATTTATTTGCCACACAGCATGATAATTTCAGTCACCCACCAGTTTGTAAAAACCCTTCACTGGAGAGCCACTTGTCCAGTACAGATATAACAGTAACTTTCTTAGTATATTTAAGAACCCAGAAAGTGATCAATTATTTTTTAATCCAAGTTGTGTTTATAAGGCTCATGTGTGCTCCTTACAGGGGATATTCTTAGGCTGGCATTGATGCCCCTATCCTCATGATATTCCCACAATCCTAATAAACCAGCTTATTACTGAGACACAATCACATTGAAACCATAACATAAGAACTTTCCAGAGATAAATTAAGCAGTAGCATACATCTGGGGAGCAAGCAAGGGGATCCCAAAAAGCACAGAGATCTGAGGTCATCAATCATGGGCAGCTTACTGAGCCAGCAGCCAGTGCAGTCACACAGGCCCCTTGCTCTAAAGCGTCCCTGCTTGAAAATCCTTGAAATAATTAATTTTGTATTTAAATATGTGCTTTTTAACTGATGTCCCAGGGGAAAAAGGGACACACACTGAGGCCTCAAAGCCTTGCCTCACGGGTAGATTTTAGGCTGCCAGCTTCTCCGCCTCTGGATGCCCCAAACCCCACTCAGCCCCCACCTCACACAGTGAAAACTGCCATCCTGTACTCGAGGCAGAAGCCCAGGCACACACACAGGTAGAGTTGGGGATGGTTACACATCCCTATGGCATCTTGGTGTGGGGCCTGACAGAGCTGTCCCTTCCCAGGCTGGAAATTCCAGGACACATGAGGCAGGTCAGTTGGTAGTGGCAAGCCTCTTGCCCACGCTTGGTTCAGATAACAGGCATATCCTGGAACAAAGGTAATGGTCCTTCAGGGATTCCCCATCCTTCTTGGATTGGGAAGCTGGCACCTGGAAATCAGAGACCGATTTCCCCGCCTGGGGACAGGGCATCTGTCAGGTAGCTGACAGGAGGGATAAACGGATAGCTGGTGAGCCACAGGTGTGGCTGGCTACATCATAAGGTCTGGCCCCCAGTCACCTTGGTAGCCCCTTGCCTGATAGGGTATGATGTTAAATAGCAGGTAAATAACACCATGACAAGTCAACAGAGATACCAGAAAGAAAGAAAAAATGTGCATATGGAATTTAGCATTTTTAATGGCACTTTATTCTGGTTTTTGAACAAAGGATCCACATTTTACATTGAGCTCCTCAAATAATGTAGTTAGTCCTAGAAGTAATTTAAGTGCAAGACAGTCATACCAACAGTTCTAGTTATTAGGACATAACTTCACAAAATTATAACAAGTGCTCAAAAGTACTATTGTAAGCTATTCTAAGTAGGCCAAACATGTGTTCAGTTCAGTCCTACTTAGGGATTAAGGGCGTATCAATCAACTTTTTTTGGTATTTACTCGCTTCAGGAGGTCCACTCATTTGCAGATTTGCAGAAGACTTCTCCAGGTTGTGATTCTTGTGCCATGAGCTCAGTGGAAGCCTCTGTAAACCTGACTGTGGCATCTTTCATTTAAATAATCTGATTTTATGTATGGACTGCTCCTTTTGTACTGAGCACCGGGATTCGGATTTGTGAATGGGGAAGTGTATACAAAGAGAAGCAAAACACTGACTGGAGATTCCATATTCAAGTCTATTTGGACTCATATAATCGATGAATTCACATGCATATATTTGAACTGTTTGGCCCTGGAAGGGAGGGAAGTTAAAACAATTTAAAAAAAAAAAAAAAAAAGAAGGTCAGTCTTTCAAGAGCTTAGAATGAAACTGGCAGCAAAACACATATTCATATTAAAAAGAAATAAACAATCAAAATTAATAATAATAATTATTATGACTGTCAGATGAACAGTGTCTTCAAAGAGTCATAGGAAAGAGAAGACTGTTTATTGCCTATTTACCACAGGTGAGGCAGTGTGCTAGCATTTTATATCTGTGGTTTCTTCCTTCCACCTCTCCTGAGAGAGGGCTATTGGTATCCTCATTTTATAGACAATGAAACTGAGGCTCAAATAGCTTAGGTCATTTCCCAGGGCCACACAAATCTTGTCATTTAAAGGCAGGTCTATGCGACCCCAAAGTATTCTACTGTAAGGTGCACCTTCCAAGGGTAACTGTCTCATCTCCATTTATTCAGTACATTTGCCATTCAAAGGACTTTCGCATCTATTACCTCATTTGATCTTCACAAAGGCCCTTGATAGAAAGCTCGCCACCAGAACGGGGAGCCGAGGACACAGAGCAGGTGAAGAGCCCAAGTTCATTATCGATTCACAAGTGAGGCTCCTCTGATCTCCCGTGATCTCTACTTGTCTGGTAAATGAATGGACTGAAAAATGACTGCATAATCAAAGTGCGATTTGTCCAGGGTGGTATTGTATGAATAATTTATGTAGCATAAATACTGCTGGATGGAGCACTTAACTAAACCCTTGATCAGATGCCTGTTATTATCTGGCTGGCAGACAATCAAAAAATGAAATGAAATTTGGGCAAATTCCATACCCACTTGGGAAAGGCCACAGAGAGCAAAGGAAGAACACAAAAAGAGAGGAGGAACTCTTGAGAGTTTAGAGTGCATTTGGATTCCCAAGACTGCTGGAAGTCCATGATGAAAACGTGCTAAGGTGTAGCTGTATATCTTGGGGAGAAATTACATGAAGCTACCATGATTGCAGTTAAACTGGAGGCTCCTTTCTGGCTCTGATATGGTGGATGGGTTGTTTAATACATTTTCAACTTGGCATGCCTGATTCTGACATTGTTAATGATCTTAATATCACTTGTACACTGATGCATGTGAGCGTGTATCAGTGTGAATTTGAAAATTCATGGAATATAAAATTATTGATCTTTCCTCAAAACCCACATCACCGTACCATCACAATAGGCTTCATCACTGATGTCAATAACTAAAAACAGCTCTCATGAAGGAGCCACAGGATCACTGAAACAAAACCAGAAGGGTAGTCACAAAAGTGAATACCAAACTTTCAAAACTCAAAGGCCCAAGGCAGATGATTTATTGGGAGTTGGCATGAAAATTTCTATGACATCCCCTTGTCTTCTTTCCAGCCCTTCTTCACATTAATCATACAGTGGATCTTTATTCCAAGTAATATTTTTTATTCCTGTCCTTACAATTTCTCCAAACCCAAAGCTTTGTGTCACTACACTGTCTCTATTCAGGTTTTTTTTTTTTTTAAGAAAACAATTCATAATTCAGCATGCACACTGCTATGGTACTGGCCAGTCTTTCTCACTTCTGTCCTGAAAGACATATCTGATGGGCAAGAGTGCTGAATGACTTCTCCTTAGCTAGCCACAGGAGTATCCCATCTATACGAGTTTGCTGGAATCCCATGCTGCTCAGAATATAATACTGGAGTTTCATGTGTTCTCCCAAGCACACCTGAAACTCCTTGAAGGCAAACATAGAGATTTCTGCTCCATTCAGGCTTGTATAGAAATCTGGCTGGCTTTTTAAGTATTCATAGGGATTACCTTCCTGACTATTAATTTTAGCTTGTCCTTCCTTGGTGTCATTTTATTTAGTTTCCAAAGACATTGATTTTCCACTTTTGCTGGGAATACTTCCCTCAGGTTCCCCCTGAGTTAACTATTTGGACAAGAATGTCTAGAACTCTGTCTCAGACCTAAAATATGGCTCTAGCTCTGATTGGAAACATCATAATTTTATCTAAGAGGTGTTCTGACCTCCTGCCTTGCTTGAGAAGTCCATGCTTGCTAAGCCAACTTGTCACACTCCTCTTAGAGAGGATGGCTGTTAGTTGCTCTGCTTCTGTTTCTCTTATGGGCCTCTCACATAGTTAGACAGACTTCTTTGTATGTATCAACTGAGCTCTTATGTTGAGTTTAGTGTTTTACTTTTTAATCGTGATAAAATTTTGTGCTCCTAAAGATAAACTCTTGAAACACAAATGTTTAGCATGATGATTTGTTCAAAGTGATTGCTTATGTAGGCACCAATCATGTTGAGAATGAAAACATCACAAGCATTCAGAAGTCCCTATGATCACTTCCCTCCTCCCCAAAAAACCCCATTTGTACTTCTTGGTTTTCTTTATAGCATTTATTACCTCTGCAACAAACATCCCTAAACACTCCGTATTTTTCAACTCTATAAACAGAATGTATCATTTTGTGTTTCATTTCTTTTGTACAATATTACGTTCCCTTAAGGTTCTTTCAAGTGGTTGTTTGTAGCAATACAGATAGTTCATTCTTTTTGTTAGTAATCAGGAAAACCCACACTAAACCAAAATAAGATTCCATACACAATAGAAAGAATACCTAAGGTTAAAAAGAAATGTGAAATGGACAATTTCAAGAGTTAGCAGAGAGCTGGTACACTGCTTGGGAATGTAAGTATATCCAGATAACTTGGAGAACAATTTGCTATTATCTACTAAAATTTAAATGTGTACACCCATATCCCGTGGCTCAGCAATTCCGCTTCTACGTATGTATCCTTCTGAATCACATGCACATCGTCCTAACAGCATGATTCACAGTAGCTAGAAGCTGAAAACACTCCAAATGAATGTCAGAAGTAAAAGGATAAATTATTTCATAATCATACAATTAATTCTGATGTGGGATAATTATTTTAAAGTTTTTTGTACACTTTTGTTCGTGTTATATGTCTTAAAAAAAGGTTAAAAAATTCTTTATTTACAAATTTAAATAGAAGTACTCAATACCTCCATGCTGGGTAAATGAAATACTAGGTCTGTTCAAGTCTTTTGACCACTTTTTTCTATTTGAATATCTATATTGTACATATCTATTCAACTGATACATATATATATATATATA
>NW_016804647.1:872013-882622 GCF_001698545.2 Rhinopithecus bieti
GTGTGTGTGTGTGTGTGTGGAGAGATGAGGTTTCACATTTGTGCAGGCTCATCTCAAACTTCTGAGCTCAAGTGATTTTTCTGCCTCAGCCTCTCAAAGTGCTGGGATTACAGGCATCAGCCAATGTGGGGAAAAGAAAAAGAGATCAGCCTGTTACTGTGTCTATATAGAAGGAAGCAGACATAAGAGACTCCATTTTGTTCTGTATTTGAGATGCTGTTAATCTGTGACCCTACCCCCAACCTTGTCCTTACAAGAAACATGTGCTGTGGTGACTCAAGGTTTAAAGGATTTTGGGCTGTGCAGGGTGTGCTTTGTTAAACAAGTGCCTGAAGGCAGCTTGCTGGTTAAAAGTCATCACCATTCTCTTAATCTCAAGTAAGAGAAAAGCATCTGTCTCCTGCCTGTCCTTGGGCAATGGAACATCTCGGTGTAAAACCCGATTGTATGCTGTTTACTGAGATAGGAGAAAACCGCCTTAGGGCAAAAGGTGGGACTTGCTGGCGGCAATGCTGCTAAAAGGTTTATGGAGATGTTTGCATATGCATATCAAGGCACAGCATTTTTCTTTAAACTTATTCATGTCACAGGGATCTTTGTTCATATGTCTTACTGCTGATTTTCTCCCTACAATGATCCTATTATCCTGCCACTCCCTTATCTTTAAGATGGTAAAGATAATTATCAGTAAATACTAAGGGAACTCAGAGACTGGTGCTGGTGTGGGTCCTCTGTATGCTGAGCGCTGGTCCCCTGGGCCCACTTTTCTTTCTCTATACTTTGTCTCTGTGTCTCATTTCTTTTCTGAAGTCTCTCGTTCCACCTAACGAGAAACGCCCACAGGTGTGGAGGAGTAGGCCACCCCTTCAAGCCACCGTGCTCATTTTAAGAGGCCGGGCGCGGTGGCTTACACCTGTAATCCCAGCTCTCAGGGAGGCAGAGGTGGGAGGATAGCTTGAGCCCAGGAGTTCGAGACCTGCCTGGGTAATATAGCGAGACCCCGTTCTCCACAAAAAGGAAAAAAAAAAAAAGACAAAAAAAAAAAAGAGTCTTGAGACCAAACTGTGCTGGCTGGTAAAGCGCAATGCTTGGCATGCAGTCAACACTCAGTTAATGTTAATTTCTTTCTCTCTACATCTGGCCTCAGTTAACACAAACTTACGACAATGAAAAAATAAACATTAAATGTTCTACAGGGCCAGTTTTTGTTTTCTTTTGTTCTTTAGTTATAAACAAAGAACTAGTAAGAGGAAAAACGTAGCAGCACTTACAGTGGAAGGAAAACCCAGACTGGATAGTAGCTAAGGCTGTGGTCCCTCCCTCCCACTTAGTACGGAGAGAAAGTGGGCACCAGGTGTTCAAACTATAAGCACTGAGTTAGGAGGGAGGTCTGCAAGGGTGTGAGTCCTGCTATCACCATCCCCACAGCATGAGCACATGACCTATTACTCTCTGTAGGAAGTGAAGAAGGGTATAGGGTAAAACTCTCTTCTGTGCAATTATTCCCACAAAGGAATCAAAGAGAAGGGAAGAGATGGCAGGAACAGGGTTAGCAGCTGGACATCCATAGTTTTACTTCACTACATCCATGCACTAAGTCCCCTGAGGTGAGCTTCGCTGTTTCCTTTCCCTTTGGTGACTCAGTGCAGGCTCCCCACCCGTGTATGAAGCACTGCACATACATTGAGCTGGGTCATGGTGATTGGGCTTTTCCTAGAAGATAAACTCTTCCATTTTTACATAAATGTAAACGTGTAGCACAGATCTCCTAGAAATGTGGGGCATGTTTTATTGAGAATTTTGTGTTTGTGTATGAGTAATTTCCATACACCAGAACTTATGTTAAGATCTCATTAAAGGAGTGGACATCCTTCATGAGGAAGTTCCTCCATGACTTTCTTCCTACATCATCTTTCGTAGCCCATCTTTCAGAGTGGCATGCATTTCACTAACTGGGTCCTTCATCCCAATACAACTTACTGCCAGTGAACTAGAATCCAGGGTGAAATAAAGCAAGCCAGGACTTGTAAGAAAATGAAACGTGATTATAATTTTAAGCACAGATATCTGAGTGGGTCCTTGGCATGTTTTGCCAATATTTCCATAGCTTTGCCCTTGAAATGTGAGACAGCACTGAAACACTCTCCTATCCACCTCTCCTGACAGTAGCGCACACTAATATTGTCAGCGTTATTCTCAAAGTGTTACTTCTGCTTAAGTTTCCCTTATTTTCATTTGACTTTCTGGTTTTGCTTTCAGAAAATATAAACCAAGCCAAGAATTTGCATCTTCCTAGGGCAGAAACCTGAGGTCTATTCTGGATACTTTATCTAAATTTCACGTCTTCTCACATTTCCTAATTCCACTTTTCCACTTGATATTATTCTATTACTGTCTGATATATTATGTATTTTATTTGATTGACTTGTCTCTTACTTGTCTCACTTAGCACAATACAAACTCTGTGAAGGCAGAGATTTTATTATGTGTCCTTAATACCCAGAACAGTACAAGGCACATAGCGTAGGCTCCATACATTTGTGTAGAGATAATTCATTATCTCAGTTTATAACAAGAAGCACTGCATCCTAAATTATCCAAGTTGATTTGGGGTAAAAAGTTAGGTTGGGAAATGAAGGAAAATAATATTTAAACAATCTGTAATGAAATATATTAATTTAATGAGTACTTAACACTGTGTTTTCTAATCAAATAGTACTCAATTTAAAAAGCCTTGTTCAGCAGAAGTGAATTTCTTTCCATAGCGCCGACTTCTTAAAAAACCGCTTACTGACCTACTCTCCTGTTCTGCACTCAAGCACGAAATTGATTACATCACTTAGAACAATAGTTCTCAAATACAAATTCTGAGGCTCCACTCCCAGAATTTGTTAAAACGTAACATCTCTATGTCTCACTCTGAGTTTCTTATTTAGTCAGAAATCAAGTGGGAGGATTGCTTGAGCCCAGGAGTTCAAGACCAGCCTGGGTAACGTGGCAAAATCTGGTCTCTAAAAAAATACAAAAAATTAGCTAGGTATGGTGGTGTGAACCTGTAGTCCCAGCTACTTGGAACTATATTTAGTCCGAAACTCTGGGAGTGTGACACAGAAGCATACATTTTCAAAAATTATTCAGAGAATTCTTATATGCAGTAAAGCTTGCAAACCATTGGTCTAGGTATTTTTTTTTTTAAACGAGAGTATTCTTTTAAAATCATTTTTCTTTCAATCTTTCTAAAATAAGGTTTGTTCATGATCATGCAACAAATGCTTCAGAATATATATATATATATATATCTTTATATATTTGTGTTTAAAATACATACACACACACACCCATGTTATACACACACATACACAAAACCTATAAAGCCAAATGTATATCCTTAAATGTTTTGGTAACTGAAGACCCTGAAAAGTCATAGCGCCCACCTTGGATTGTCATTTGTGCAAACTATACATCTTGCATTCAACTTGGAACAGTTGACAAGTCATTCTCAGACTTGTCCCTTTCAGAGGACATCTCTGTCACTGGGCAGACTAAAGGGATAGTAAAGAGGATTCAAAAGCACTGAGCCTTGTTTTCCAGGAAGAAAGTGACATGACAGTAAGATGGTTCACTGTGTAAACCATCTTGACCCAATCTGCTTGTGGGAATTCTGAACTCTCAAGAGAACATGAAGAGTGTTTTGGAAGGAAACAAGGGTAGTGGAAGGTCAAGGAGAAATAGTTCTTTGATACCAGCTCATGCTCCTTAATGAAAGCTGCCTGCTACTATTATGCCCAGACCGTTTATTCCCCAAAGAAGACCACCAGAGTCCAGAGTCAAAGCCAAGCTATCAGAGATTCTCCAGGTGTTGTTTTTCTTTGAGATATATGGAGGAATGTGTTTGTGTCGGGCCCAGGAAGTGGAGGCATTGCTCAAGGCTGTGATGTGTTTGTGTCGGGCCCAGGAAGTGGAGGCATATGGGGGGATGTGATGTGCTCAAGGCTGTGATGTGTTGAGGAATGTGTTCTTTCACTACAGGATTTGTGGAGAGCTGCTACATGACAGAGAGAGACACATAAGGGAGAGGAGGAGTACCAACATTTGCAAAGGCCCTCTATGGGTTGGGAATTAACATGTGCATCTCATTTAGTCTTCATAATAACCCACCTGCTAAAAAAATTTACCTGTATTTTAGATAGTTCAGTTTTACCTTCAGTTTCCTGTATCGCATAATTTGTCCAGGATCACATATCATGGTAATTACTATGTACTGGATATTTTAATAGAATGGGTAAATCCAGTATGTACTGGATATTTTAATAGAATGGGTAAATCTTGTTCTTACCAGTAAAAACGAAACACTTTCAATTTTTTTTTGAGATGGAGTCTGGCTCTGTCGCCCAGGCTGGAGTGCGGTGGCCGGATCTCAGCTCACTGCAAGCTCCGCCTCCCAGGTTTACGCCATTCTCCTGCCTCCGCCTCCCAAGTAGCTGGGACTACAGGCACCCGCCTCGTCGCCCGGCTAGTTTTTTGTATTCTTCAGTAGAGACGGGGTTTCACCGTATTAGCCAGGATGGTCTCGATCTCCTGACCTCGTGATCCGCCCGTCTTGGCCTCCCAAAGTGCTGGGATTACAGGCTTGAGCCACCGCGCCCGGCCTAACACTTTCAATTTTTAAGAATTTTGTCTATAGCACTGTGGGACTGACTGACTAACAGTAATTTTTACGCAAAATGAGCTCACCAAATTCCATATGGGTGATGTTATGTTATGTACAACAATAATTTGAGATAGAATAGGGGCCTAGGCATAGTGGCTCATGCCTGAAATCCCACCACTTTGAGAGACCTAGGAGGGATGATCACTTGAAGCCAGGAGTTAGAGACCAGCCTGGGCAACACAGGAAAACCCCACCTCTTAGAAACAAGATATAAGCTAGACTATGATATAGCATTTTATTTAATACAATCAAAACCTCAAAGTGATAGTCAAAAGCTGCAGTGAACAGAAAGGACGGGAAGAAACTACTGCAGGCTCTTTATATCAGGGAATAATGTACTCATTTATTAATATTAATAATTTAGTGTTGGACACTGTAAAGCAGTGGTTCTCAAACTTGGAACCACCTTGAGGACCTAAAAAGTGCTCTTATGACTGGGTTCCACCTCAGAGTATCTGATTTAATCGTTCTTTGGAGTGACCTGGGCTTGGGGATATTTAAAGTGTCCCAAGATAACTCTACTGTGCAGACAGGTTTGAGGACCACTGTTCTGGGGATAGCACACCAGTCACTGTGGTTGTCAGAGTCTGATGCAAGTGACAGATTCAGCAATTACGATACAGGGCTAGAAGTTATGTGTCATAATAACCAAGACTGTAGCTTACTGTGGAAGCACAAAGTAGATGTTCCCCAACCAGGCTCCTCCCATCACCTCCCAGAGCCTAGGCTTAGCTGCAAAGGTTAGAGAGACAAAAAAGCAGGAAGGCCATTGAGGGCAGAAATAGGGAGACATCAAATGGCAGGGAACAAAGGTGAGCCAGAGAGAACTTTGGCATCTTTGGTGCATGAAGTAGCAAGTAAAAGGAAGAAAAACGCCAGGTCTGGACAAGTACTCTTTGACTCAGGACATAAACTCTGTCTTAAGAGATGAATAGAACATGAATAGGCTCAGAGAAAAGGAAGGTAATCTTGGAGAAAACAAGAGTTATAAAAGGTTTAGAAACTATCTGGTGTAACCAGCTAATTTTATAGGTGTGGTCACTACGGTGCAGAACAGTTATTCAACCTGTCCCAAACAACCAACCAAACCATGTAAGGACAGAACCTCGACTGCAATGTAGGCTTGGCGATTTACAGGCACGTTTTTAAGCACTGCAGCACAGCTGTGGGGGAAAGGCATGAACGGAAGTAAAAAGAGTGCGCTGTGCTTGAAAGAGTCACAATACTGGTCTAACAAGAAACTAAAATAGATAACTAAATGAAGACAAACGTGTCATTTTTCTCGTTATATGACCTCAAAGAAGTGCCTGGGTATGCAATCGCCCATACCTGAGTCTTCCTTCAAAAGATACTCCTCTTTTTAAGTTGAGAAAGGCATGTGAGGGGTCCCTGTTGGATATATATATTTATTTATTTTATTTTTTTTTTTAGTTTTTGAGACGGAGTCTCGCTCTGTCGCCCAGGCTGGAGTGCAGGGGCGCGATCTCAGCTCACTCCAAGCTCCGCCTCCCGGGTTCACGCCATTCTCCCGCCTCAGCCTCCAAGTAGCTGGGACTACAGGTGCCGCCACCACACCTGGCTAATTTTTTGTATTTTTAGTAGAGACGGGGTTTCACCGTGTTAGCCAGGATGGTCTCGATCTCCTGACCTCGTGATCTGCCCGCCTCGGCCTCCCAAAGTGCTGGGATTACAGGCGTGAGCCACCGCGCCCTGCCGGATCTACTTTTTTGATGTTGTTTAAGGGTAAATTTTGGTGTGAGAAAGGTGCCGGTGTTAACAGTAGGGCCATAATAACTGTTTATCTGCAGTGTTAACAATAGGGCCATAATAACTGTTTATCTGCATAACAGATTTGAATCACTGAGGAGGTTCAGTGTGTTCCCTGCCTTGGCCACCTCCATCCTACTGACAACATTTCTGTATCTTAAAAGCATGGAAGCTTTTGGTCTTATTGCCATACACACACACACACACACACACACCCGCACACACGCATACAGATGCATACAACTGGTGGCCTTTGCTTTGAATTAAATAACTGAACACCCTTCCTACCTCCTCTAAGTGTCTTAACTTCCACTTACTAGGTACAGATTGACCCTTTAAATCACACTTCATCAGTGCAAACCCTGACCAAAAGCACAAGGCTTCCTCCCCAGCTGATCTGTGGCACACACGTGTGCATTTTCCTTCCCTGCTTAGCATACTTGTGTTACTGAAATATTTTGGAGGCTTTCTGCTTTTTCTGTACTTTGGTTTCACCGACATCAGCACACCCAAGGCAGTGGCGCTGCAGGAGAGACTGCTGTGCATGATTGGTGTGTCTGCCCAGTCAACACAATTATTGCTTATGTCTGACTTCCAGGACTTTTATCATCATTGAGGAGAGATTCGCAAGTAATAGCAAATGTCACTGTGGTCAAATGGTAAATTAGGTTTTAAGAGGCTACAAATGGGAAAATTATGAGGTATTTTGAGACACGAGACGTACCATAGGGAACTCATTGCCCCATCCCCCAATCATTCCTAAACTATCCCATGCACCCGGTTTTTACAACCCACATCAAAACCTGAAGTTTCCCTACCACTGCATCCCACATTGATCTTTCCCTTAGATGAACATCAGCTGAGTTTTATAGTGTGTATCAAACAATGTAGCACTTAACGCTAATTAAATGAGGTTAAACAAAATCACTTCTGCAGAAGTGCCTGCTGTGAACTGTATGAGACAGATGCATAGTACTATTACCACCATTAATTAGATTAATTGGCTTTTGTATGTTCATTTTTCCTCCTCAGCTCTTTAGCAAGTGTTCTGCTGGAGGTTTCATATCAGCTAATTCATGATGGGGAGAGAGGAGATGCTAAATAGCTGTGGATTTATTAAAGATGGGATTACTTGATGGGCCAGATTCGTGGCTCGTTTTGCACAGTGGTCTTATTTCTTCCTGCCACCATTTTCTCCTTGAAAATTTCCCCTCATCTTTGCAAAGGGAACAATGCCAGAACCCTATCCAGCTATATTTAGACAGCCAGAAATGAAATAACTGTAACATGATTGATAACCTTAAGTCCAGGGAAATGATATTACTAATTAAATCGTGAAACATTAGGCAGGCTGTCAGGCACAGATATATTTAAAGTCGTAACAGCCCTTGCTTATTTTTAAAGTGTTTGCATATTGAATGATTCTGGTAAAATTGTTTCTATTTATCAGACCAAGTATAAAGTGCTCATCTCCATGGTATCTGCAAGCATAACAGTCAATCTAAGATAAATCCAGTCCCAAGAGAGCAATTTCTCCTTCATCTCACATTCTCTCCTTCTCTGTAACCCTTTTATGAGGTTCACCAAAATGAGTTTCACTCAACTTTAGAATTAGCAAATTCCACACTTTACAGCTTCTGGAAGCACAAGCATGTGATGAGGTGCGATAGAAGGAAAAGGCACAAGTCACAGAGCTTCAATTTACTGAATGCTTACTGTGTGCCAGATCCCTTAGATCTTTGAGTTGCTAATCTTCCTGTCCCAGTTTTACAGACACAAAATCAAAACACAGAGATGTTAAAAGACACACACACACACACACACACACACACACACACACCCCTTTCCCAGCTAACATGGAGCAGATTGCTTTTGGAACTGAGGGTTCTTTGACACCCAGGTAGAATATATATATATATTTTCTTAAATTAAGAAGTAAATGAAGGTGTGATTTTTTCTCCAGAGGCAGTCACACTTTTGAGTTAAGTTCTTTTAAAGACAGGTCTCTAAAGCCAGTGGAATGAAGAGAACTCTGTGGGCTTTGAGGTTAAGCATATCTTTGTCCCACAGCCAGGCTGGACTAAGAACTCTGTGGCCAAGAGGGCATAACTTCTCTTTCCCAGGCATCCTCATCCTCTTCTCTAACATGGGGCAATGATACCTATTTTGCTAGTATTCAAGTGGGAATAATTTTAAAACTACAAGAAGACAAAGGGCAAGGAAGAGGGGTGAGGGTAGGACTTCCTAACATTTCCAGAATTGCATCCATGCAGGGGTTTGCTTATTCTCTGTTAAAGATGGTATTAAATATTTCATAGTGCACAAATTTTGGCAAACATAATAGGCACATCTTGCCCCAACACAAGGTATTAGATTGAGCACAATAAAATTGCAGTTTGAGAGAAAGGCCTGAAAATCATGTTTAACAGTATTAAGAAAGCCTTTATTGAAGCTCCAAAATGATTGCTTTAAAATCTCTTTATCTTGGTTTGTTATTTTCCTGACGGATGTTGGCGGGAAGGGTGCCTTCAGCTGACCTATGTTGCATTCTAAAAGACTTTCTGTTAGGATTGCAAATGAGTAAACAGATACTGTCCCTAATCCTGAAAGCACTGAAGACATCATAGTAAATTACATGCACCGAAGGAAAGAAGGATCTTTTGGCATTAAATCCTGGTCTGGGATCTCATCTCCATTCTATATGGATTGTCAATTTGCCAAATTCAAAGCCACAAGCTATTGTAATTAGACTTTGAAAATCTCTGTCTGATTTCCCTTTCACCATTGACAAGGATTTGCTACTGAAAATTACAAATTGCAAATATATTGTCAGGGTCTGCAACTGGTCATCTTTCATTTCATTCGTAAGTTCCAAGAAATCACCTTTGTTTTAGTGTTAAATTTAGTTGGCTTCACAGTACTAACTCTGATATGGGTGAACAGGAGAAGGAATGAGAAGGCATCACAGACTCTTATGTCTTGGTGGTCAGGATCCTTCCCAGACGAAGTGCCCTGTTGCCACATCTCTGGGCCCACCGACTCAGGCTCCATTCCCACAGTGCTTATTCAGTCTTTTACCTGTATACCTGCCCCCTCCTCCATGGAAGCTAAATCTTGTAGGTGGAATCACTGCCCTTTAGCCTATTCATGGGCTGATCATACAACTTTTGAGAGTGGAAAAAAAAAAAAAAAAAAGATCATTCCTGAAAAAGCTTCAAAAAATGAGGCTTGGCTGGGCCAGACAGGATGTCTGGTCACCCCACCTATGCAAACCTATCTTCTTTATAGGTGCAGTCCAAGGATCCTCCATGGAAGTTTCATTGGTGGCTACAGTATCCTCTTAGCCCTTACAACACTGACTGTGAGCCCCAAACTCATTTTTATATTTAATTATTTCAGAGTTTATGTAATTTTTTAAATCGTGCTTTGAATATATGTCATACTAGGCTGCCAACCCTAATCCTAACCCTAACCCGTCTTAGATAATCTTCTCCTTTAGTGCTCTGTAATGTGTTGTGGTCAGAGCAGACATTCAAACATTGAATGAATACACACAGAATATGCATTAATTAAAATTATTCATATGCTTTTTCTCTTTTATAATTAAGAAAGAAAGTGATATTGTAATAATAGTAGCAGTCCCCAGAAGTATAAAGACTCTGAGAAGAATATTCAAATAAATATCATAGCAATAGCCATTTGTGGAGTTTGATTTTTCTGAAAAATGTAAACATTAGGGCAATCTAGTTCGCTAGTTTTCATTTATGTGAATAGCTGTGTTTTAGTGGATGTATCCTTCACCTAAGACTTGGGTTATTGTACTGACCCTGATGGGATAGAGTTGCAATCTTAAGTGCGTTATTTAAAGTTGATGGAGCCCCACTTCTCTGATTTATAAATTTTAGTGAAGATTATCTCTGCCTTAGAGCCATACTGTAGTGATGCATTCGAAACCATGCCCTTATTAAGATCACACATTCTATACGCAAAAGGCACCTTGTTTTTATAGCAGCATGTCGTGTCCTTTGTAGGGACATGGATGCAGCTGGAAACCATCATTCTCAGCAAACTATTGCAAGAACAGAAAACCAAACACTGCATGTTCTCACTCATAGGTGGGAATTGAACAAT
>NW_016804647.1:883003-992118 GCF_001698545.2 Rhinopithecus bieti
AAATAAATAAATAAAAAGGCACCTTGTTGTTTATCTTGTGAAGAAATGCCATGAGACACTTCCCCCAGGACAATTCAGTCCTGCCAACAATCTTGTATTACAAGTATTACTAACTGCATTTGCAGATGAGGAAATGGAGAAGGGTTAAGTAAAGTGACCACATTAGTAACTGCCAGATGCGGGATTCATTCTCAAGTTTATCTGACTCTGCATTCAGGGATTGGATTGTATCATTGTTTCAGCAAATTCAGTGATGTGCTGATAGGTGAGTGATCAGGAGGTAATAGATTGGGAATTAATCTCAGAATTCATTTAGTTCTGGCAGCCCCATGCAGATTCAACCCAAATGTGCTTGTGTAGTGCAGCTGCAAGGCACTGATAGTTTTTCTCCATTGAGGAGAATGGGTGGTTTCTATACAAGAGCTAAATAAAAGATTTTATAGGAAAAAAAAGCCCCACAGGTATGTTAGAAGCATTCTTCTGTTTACATAGTTTTTCATCCCACTACAGAAGCTTTAGAAAGAAATAGGCCCTGTCTTATGGACAGCTCTTTTTAGATGAGCGGGGATAAGGACAGTGTTTCATTTTGCTCTGTGTCTTGGCGCTGTACCTCAGGCATGAGCGTGCAGTGGGTGTGTGTGTGTGTGTGTGAAGAGTGGATGAAAGCCAAGGGCTTGGTCCTCTGCAGGAAAAACCATGAAAGAGACCCAAGGAGAAGTGTATTAATAATCATCTACAGAGACAGTCCTTTGAATAGGCTCACACTCTCCTGAGATAAAGGATTTCACAGACAGGTCCTGCTCTACTTTGGCAGGAAGAAAGGAGAGTATTCAAAGGCCCTGTGCCGACAGTGCCATTGGGTTTTTCATAAGGGCTCACTTTCAGACTACACTTGAGTGGAAAGGTCTGGAGATCTGAGCAGAGCCTATCGCTCCTCCTCGACAGTTTGCTGAGAATAAGAATACACAAGGTTGCTCATAGTGCTCACTGGTGAGTGGTCATTCTCACCAAATCCTTGTCTTGGCTTCATAAAGTACAGAGTTAATGGCCTGTATGATTGTAGTTAGATATTTAAGTGAGGTGAACTGTGCTGAACTGTTAGAGTTAAGATTTTCTTGCACAGATAAACAAATATTTCCTATAAAACATGGTTTTGTGGTGGTTTACATTAATCTGACTGTATTACATAATATGCTTCCAAATGAGCTATCTGATTTTATCGTTAGAATAATTCTGTGAGACAGAGAGAATCAACTTCATCCCAGTTTACAGATCAGCAATTTAGTTAACAAGTGGTCATTATTGTTCCTGAGGCTATCCAAATATTCAAGCTATAGAAGCATCCAATAACTGTGATACAATATTACTAATGCTAATATAACAATATTATCAATAGCTAATATTTCCTGAGAAGTCACTATGTGTTAAGCACTCAGCTAAGAATCATTTCATTTTCTCACCTGCAAATCAGAGATACAATTACTGTTCTGTCCACTGCAGGGGGGTGTGTACAGATTAGATGCAGTAATGTGTGTTTGAGTGCCTTGGCAGGTTCACAACTATTTAATCATAAGTGTCCATTTTTCAGCCTACCAACTGTACTAATGAATTCTTCTCTCTAGCTCACTGAACTACCTACTCCTTGCACCTCTGTCTAAGCTGCTTTTGTCATGCACCTCTATTCACATTTCTCCTTTTAATTCCTTAAAAGCAAGGCTAATAACCGCAATAATAATAGGAATGATAATTACAGTGCATGTCTTCCATTGTAGAAGCCTGCCTGGTTTACAAAGCATGGGATATAATTGATCAGCAAAATATCCTTGTGAAGAAGATAAGCTAGTTATCATAATGCTCATTTTTCATTTGAAAATGCAAAAAAGGTAGTTAAGATTCAGAAAGACTGACAATTCTAATTCATCCTGGTGACAAAGTGAAACTCACACTCAGATGTTTCCATTCCACTCCGTAGCTCCTTCTGTTTTAAGTGAGTGTCCCTCTCCCTTCCAAGGCCCTTTTGTCCTTAAAAAAAAAAAAAAAAAAAGGTTTATGAGAGCCCCTATGCCTTCTTCAAACTGCTTATATCAACACCTTTTGCAGTGACTTGCCTCCCTCGGATGATCTAAGCTTCCGTTCAGTCTGAAGGAGGTCTGCAGTGATCATCTCTAGCTCTAGTTCTCTTTAAAGGACCTGGTCACACAGTTAGGGCCAGGGCATGTGTCACTCTTTCTATAGGAAATCTTTCCCTCTGCTTATCTCACGAGTCCTTGAAGATTCCACCCAAGTGTCGCCTCTCCTGTGAAGTCTTTGCCAACACCTGTCCACAGAGCACTGCTCTCTTTGTGTCTCTTCTGTATCCAGCACTGCCTTTCTGTGAAGCACCAGTAATGCTTTTTTTTTTTTTTTGCTCTGCAGTTGGAACAGATATGTGATTATGTCAGGGATCAGCTATCAGACCCCTGACATGGTGACAGATCTGTTCTAACTGCACACTGTGGGATCCCTGACAGCTGAGACCACACCTTGGTCATATTTGTGTGTCCATGTCCTAGCACAGTAAATGGCAAACAAAAACTTCACGGTGTATATTTTATATTTTTTCCACAGTACATTTTTGAATGAATGAATAACTTTAACAAAACAACAGATGCATCTGTGAAAGGACAGTGTGTCTATCGCTGCTGTGACGCAGCTGTGGTCTGATGGAAGTTGAAGTGGCTAAAGTAGCCTCCTCTTTTTCCATGAGTCCTTAATTGCCGTTCTTTCCTGCAACATTACCAGTGTAATGTGCTAATTCGTCCTATGCGTCACCCAAGCACATTTTGTAAATGTGTGTGGGGCCCGATTCTGGTGTCACTCATTTGTAAAGGCCAAAGTTGAGGTGTTGTCAACGTCTAAACTCTGTGTGTCAGTGAGCTTCTCAGAGGTTCATTCCACAGGACCATTAGTTGCCTAATCCTACCCTCATTTTCTTCCTGCAGTAAAAGAAAAGAAAATTACAAGAGCGATGAAACTGTGTATATTAAAGGGAAATAGGGCTGACACAATTAAGAAATATTCCTTCACACTAGTTAGCCCTTGGAAAAGAAAAAAAAAAAAAATGGTAAAGCCAAGGCAAGCTATGTATATTAACACACCTGGGTTCCAGACAGAAACTATGGAGTCTATTAATTAAAATTAGTTTGGAAACAGCACTCTATTAGAAGGCAACCTTTTCTTCAGAAAGCTTGCTATTAGTAAATTAACCTCAGCCAGTGTTCTGGCACAATGCTATTTCTCTCATAAAATCCATATTGTCTGCTTCTAGTCAATAAAACACACTATCTAATAAAACCCAATTGTGCATGGTCCTGAGGCCCAGAAATCATGCGGATAATCAAAATGAAAGACATACAAATATAAATAATTGGCTGTAGTCAATAGTCCTAATGATCTTTCCCACCTAGTTTTTTACATATACTTGCATTCCCCATCTTAGCGGCCACGATTTCCCAATATTCCTCTGACCTGACCACTCCCCAAGACTCTATCCTCCCAGAAGAAAAGTTATATTGTAGAAAGATTGCTGAGCTTTATACTTGGAAAAAGTAGGCTTCAAATTGTGATTTTACCTCTTCCTGGCTGTGTGACCTGAGTTATATTGCCAGTATTTTGGTTTCTTTGTTTGTGTAACTGTATAAAAATATCTGCTATACAGACTGTTGGGAGAATTACATTAAAATAAAGGGACAAGGTATGCCCATGTGGCTAGCAGAGCTCCATATTCATTCCCATTTCTTTCCTTTACAAGCAGTGAGGCCCTTAATAGAAGGGCAAGAAGAACAAGAAGTAAGAAAGCCTGAAAGACTCAAACACTGTATAATTTTTCTCTGAATAAGCTAATGAACGGCCAAGGTTTTCACCTTTTATGAAGCATTATCATTTGCAGCATTTCTGAGAACTCATATTTGCTGGAGAACAGGGCATTTCCCCAGCCAGCTCCCGTTGAGGGCCAGGCGTGTTTCCAGAAAGCAACATGACATTGCAATCAGTTTTCCACCAAAGCTAGACACAGGGAAGCAAAGGGACCTGGGGCTGGCTCGTACTTCTTTGGGCCTCAGTCATTGCACCTCTATAAGGAAGATGTAAGCTTGTTTTCTTTATTTCTGCTGCGTTTCTGTTATACATGTGCCCTGGATTAGTAAGAATGGGCTTCAAGAAAGACTAGGAAAACCATTTAAAAAGGAACAGGCAACTCAAGTGCTCATAAGAAGAACTTCCATTAATCAAACAAGTGTCTGTTTCCCTCTGAGGCTGCAAATACTCTGCCTCCCCTTGTGGAGTCTTTAAGCTTGTCTCATCCTCTAGCTATGTCCACTCCTATTCCTTTCTCCATAGCAACTATACACCAATGTCTACACATCCATGTCTAATATTTCTCACCACCAAAAGGCCAGGTGTGAAGAACCAGGCTTCGTTTGTTCATTTGGGGTTTTGTGTTTTTTGTGTGTGTGTTTACACAAACTGTGATACTTGCCGCTGTCTTTTAATTCATGGTGTTGCCATATAAACTGTGTTAATTCTTTTCTGTCCTCCAAGCTAGGACAATTACAATCTCCTTCACGAAGACTTATTGATGGCCTACTTTTTTCATCATGCCATTATCTGAACTCCTGTACAATGACTGTTGTGGTGGCATTGAACCTTAAATCTAGGTGAACTGTCTAACAGCAGATGAGGAATGTTGAAGTTGTGCCATGCGGCTAATCTACAGCATGTGGTTTTCATACTTAAAGGCTGTGATGTCCAATTTCCAATTAAAGAGATATACCTATTTTTTCCCTAAGAATGTAATCTTGTCTTGTAATCACCCGACCCTCTCAAGGATAGAGTCTATGTCTTTTCCAATGTATAAATCCCTAGAGCTATAAGTGAATCAGAGAAAGTTTGAGAAATGGCTTCATGCTTTCTTATTTTGAGCCTTCTCATTGCTGCAGCCATAGGGTAACAAATATGAGACAGAACTAACGATAGAGGGGAAAAGTGAAACAGCTACAGAACTTACAGACTTCCAAGGGAGCTATGCCCCAATTAACCCCAACTAAGTTAAAAAAATCATAGATTGAAGCACATTTTATATACCTTACCTACTCAACACCATAGCTTAGCCTAGCCTACCTTAAATGGGATGAGTTTGACCCTTATTATACATTAGCCTACAGTTGGGCAAAATCATCTAGCACAAAGCCTATTTTATAATAAAATATTGAGCATCTCATGTAATTTATGGAATACAGTACTGAGAGTGAAAAACAGAATGTTTGTTCAGGGACTTGAAGTAGAGTTTCTATTGAATGTTTTCACCTTAGCGTTACTGTGAAAGTCAAAAATGTTAAACAGAACCATCATAAGTCAGGGACTGTCTGGTTAATAAGACGAGGGAATGTGTAAGCAAAATCAAATCTATACTTAAACTGGATGGCTGAAAGCAATGCACCTCTTTTCTGCACGTTTCTTAGACTGTCACCTCCTCTTGAAAGTGGTCCTTCGTCAGAAAAGTTCTGGTGAGTGAAAGCAACATGCTCTTCCTTGAAAATGCTCTTTTGTCATTGTATATGCAGTCTTGTCTTTTCGGGATGTCCTGTCACAATTTCTTTGGAGTTTTACGAAGAACATCCTCTAAGAAGTGTGACCTCTCTAACCTAGGCTGGAGGAGAAATTCCTCCCCTATGTTCCCCTGCCTCACACTCTTTCCTTCAGCATGACTTATATTGTGCTGGGTTCTGCACATGCCTGTCTTCTCCTCCAGCCCACAAGCTCCTCAAGCGCTAGATAGCCTTTTCTATCACCACCTTGTACTGCCTAGAACATGGTCTGACTGACTACTGGCGTGCTGTCAGTGTGTTAACATAGGGTGTGCGATGGTGTCAATTTGTGAATGAATGAATGAATACATGAAAAACAACAAAGCTGCCTTTGACACTTTTATAATGTCTGTTTTCCTCTGTAGTTTTTTTTTTTCTTTCAAATGTGTTCTCCATGTTAATCCAAACTTTATTTGTATATAAATGAAAAAGGAGGAAATACAAGGAAAAAATCCTCGATTTTGTCTGGATCCACATAGGACTTGGTGTAGAGAAAACTTCAGTGAAGTCTTTTAACTTTTAATTCTAAAATAAACTATGAACCCATTTACCCAGATGTAATAGCTTAGCACCAATGCAGCGTAGAGAAGTTCAACTTTAAAGATTTTTTTTTTCACTCAGAAATACAGATGTATTGAACACACACACAAAATTCTACTTTGGGTGCTTTAGGGGAATAAAAATTGAAATGAAAACCAGTCTAATACTAAGGAGCTTACATTCTGGTGAGGAGTGACACACAGATATATCAATGCTATTGCGAGGTTCAGAAACCATGTCAGGAATCTGGAGAGAAAATGGTGGACTTGTACTTGCCATTGAAGAGATGGCAAGATGAGAACATGTGGAGAAGTCAATGGTTGTTGTGGAGAGATAGTAGCATGCAGAGCGCCTTGAGCCTAGAGACTAACATTGTGTGGCTGAAGTCAACAGCATCAGAGGAGGTTCCAGGTTCTAAAATCAGAAGAAAAGTCAAGGAGATGCTCTGCCCATGCCTTCGTTACCCAGTATGATTTATATTTGCGAACAACTCAATTTTGTGGGATTTCATAGATTTCAGCAGGGAGCATAATCTTACCAAAATTAGCTTTCCTCAGTGAAAAATGGAGAACTGAAAAACGTTACCTCAGAGAGAAAGTTAGAGATGATCCCTTACTGATGAGGAAGTGTAGGCAAAAGCCTGGCGATTGAGGCTGACCCCTCTCCCTCCTCTCTGTTGGTATCTCACCAGCGTGTGTGATCAGACTCAAGTGAGGCCCCAAGACTGATGAGACACTAAGTGTACATGAGCTCTCTGTTCCTTGTAACATGCCCTCCCCTATACAGCAACAGCAAGCAAATGAGAAAAGAGGGCAGGCATAAGCTGAAGTCCACCTGCTCTTAAACACATTCGTGCCATGATTTCCTAAGGGACAGTTACCAATACCCTGTTTTCATTCAGGGACTTTGACAATACTGCCTGAGAGAGCCTTGTGTTCTTAATGGAGCAGCATGCAAAGAAGTTAGATTTCAGGCCTCATTACAAATATTAAGAGATGGACTTTCAGTGATATGTATGTATGCATTTTCATGAAGACCTTAAAGTTTGTTTGTTTATTTTTTTCACCTGAGGGTTTCTCTACGATTCATTACTGTATCCCTAAACCACCATACATTGGGCTTCCACTGTTCTAGCATGGCCAGAGCATCTGGAGCTGAAGAGAAGCTGTACTCTGCATGCAAAGCCAAATTGGAGAATTTGTCCCTGAGTTTGAGAGAAAATCTATTTAATTTGATTATTGACAGAAAGATAAATGACCCTATTATTTGTCTCTAGTCTCCGAAATATGGCATGTAAGAACCCACATGATCCGAGTTCCAGCTGATCCCTCCCCTACAAACACACACACACACAAACATACACACACACACACACACACCACATGTGTATATCAACCCTCTAGATTTACTTATAATTCTAGAAGAAGCCATGTTCTGCCCATCACCAGCAGCCTTTGTATAATAAACGTTTCCTCTCTAGAACACTCTTGGCCTAACTATTATTAGCCCTTCAAGACTCCACTAGGGTGCTATATATTGAGTCCTGAGTCTACAGTAGGTTCCCTTCCACCACATCCCTGCAGCTGTTCAATCTTCTTTCCATCCTGGAAATGAACCTGTGGGAATTATCCATTTACTTGTTTTATTTTGTTGGAGTGTTTTTTTTTTTTTCTTCCCCCCATAAGACTATGAGCCACTCAAAAACAACGGTCAAGCTTTCTAATCTTTGATCAAGAAATCTAAATATATTCCTAACAAAATAAATGGTGTAAAATGAAGTATTTAATATAAAATCCTCTTATTTCTAGCCCAACACAGACACAGACACAGACACACACACACACACACACACACACACACACACACTGCTATTTCAAGAGACAAAAAAGCCCTCAAGATGTTATCTGATCACCTTCATACCACTGAGTAAAGAATTGTTACCATTTGAAAAATACTAAAGAGAAGTTCAGTGATGCTCCATAAAGCCAGTCCAGCCCCTGAAAAAGCAGGAGAGCAGTTTGCACCATGATCTGCCCTCTCTTGGTGTAGATTTCTCCCAGTTCCCCTTCACCTGGTAGTTTATTTCAGAGGAGGAACAGCAGAGTCTTGGAAAAGAGAGCTCTCAGAAGCAGGATACTTGCCACGTGAGGCAGGTGCCTGTTTTTCCTGTGCAGTGGTCTCCAGAGACTGGTGAAGGAGACTCTGATCTGTAATTATCTCCTTCCTTTGGTCTCTCATTAGTGCACACTGTTGCTGAATGGAGATAAGCCTCTCTTTGAGAATTCTGTGCCCAGTCATTGTTATTAATTATAGGGAAGATTTGATGTTTTAAAATATATTTAATGGGATTTGGATCTTTGAAGTTCATGGGAAGGGTTGAATGTGATACATGTTGGTAGTGACTGTAAATAATACATAGTTGATGAAAATTTCCATTGCTGGGTGTTGAATTAATAACACCTGATATTTGTACAGCAATTTTTACTTTAAAAGGCCTTTTGTGAGCAATATTTTGTCTTATTCTCAGAAGAGTCCATTTAAAGCAGATAAGACAAAGGTCACCACACCTGCTAACAAAGAGAAAGGGAGATAGAGGCACAGAGAGGAGCAGGCAGGTGTTTGAGACCGGGAGCTGGTGGCAGCCGTCCTGACTCTGGCCAGGTGTCCTTACCACTGGAAGCTGCCACCTCAGCTCAGACCCAAACTGTTAAATGCCGAGACGCCTAACTGTGCCAAAAGCCACTCATGCTGCTAAACTGAGTTCCCAAAACAAAACACACACAAACACAAAACCCTCCCTTCCCAAAGTTTCCTGAGAGGGGGTAGGACACAGGAATATTAGAAAATTTTCAATTCATATTAAATTTATTTCAATGCTAAGAACCTTAACACTCCGGACCTTTCACCTAGGATTTTCACTTCTGGGAATCTATCCTAAATAAAGAAAGAGAAATGTTCACAGATTTTTTTTTTGAATAAGGATGCTCATGTCAGAATTATGAAAATAATTGATAATGCTCATTCATCTTATATATATGCACTAATGCATATTATATGAGAGATATATATGCACTACTGCAGATATATCAAACTATTGATAATGCTCATTCATCTCATATATATGCACATATTGTATATATATTTGTGTGTGCACATGTGTGTATAATACATATATGTGTGTACACATTTGTGTGTATACGTGTATATATATATACACACACAAATATACACACAATCAGACATTATGCATCTATATATAGAAATGTGTATATATATAAAAAACAGAGCTCTATATACACACATGTATGTGCGTATATATACATATATATGCACACACAAATATATATACATGTATGTGCATATATGAGATGAATGAATGAGCATTATCAATAGTTTTCCTTGAATGTACTGAATTCCTATAAAATGATCAGCAGCTATGCTTTTTCAGTTGTATTCCATGTTAATCACATGTGTTACCTGTTTCCTTGCAATGCTTCAAGGTCATGGGTGTTTCATTAAATCCTTCTTCACTTCCAGCCATCCAGATCTCCTCCAGTTAGTCTGTTCACAACCCTCACTCTACTCTCATTATCCTTCCAGCCATTACATTTTGGGTCCCTATATCTTATATTTAATTTTGATAAATGAGTAAAGAGAGGAAGTTGCCTGTTCAGACATTAAATCTTGGTGCATATTATTTAAAAAAGGGTCACTAGATGAAGAGGTAGGAAGATGCATTTGCTACCTTGTGTTCCAAGATAGTGTCAATTGAAAAAAAAAAAAAAAAAAAAAAAAAAAAAAAAAAAAAAAAAAACAACCTCAGAAAAAGCTCAACTTCATTCTGAGATCAGTTGAAATGAAGGCTAATATCACAAATGCACTGGCTTTACAGTTGCATTATCTGTATTCAGAGCTCTCTGAGATGTGCAACCAGGGCAAATAACACAATTTTCTGCATTACTTCTCTTTAGCTTAGAAATTTTCGTCAAACAGAAGGGAAAAGAAAAAGAGAGACTAAACTCTTTTGTAAAGGCCATCACCAGGTCTGAGAGCAATAGTGGAGTGAGCAGTGCGAATCCAAGTGAGAATAGCAACAGTCAGGCTACCGCCGCTTCTTCCTCCGCTATGGACCTGACTATAAAAATAAAACTCTTGTATTTTTATAGGGCCAGCAAACGCTGAACAGCTCATAGCTGGCCGGACTACCTATGTGTCTTTTGTTGCCGCCAAAACAATCCCCTTGGCATCCGTGAACAGTGCAGAAGCAGCTTCTTGACCCTCCTAGACCATTACTGATGGTGGTGAGGAGATTCTGGCTTTCCACAGTCTGGCCAACACTGCTGCTTTTTGAGAACCTCGATCCTAGTGGTTAGAACCTAGATCTCTGTCTCTTGTACCCTCTCTGCATTAGTCAAAAAAAATCTGGCACAGTGATGAAGTGGGAAAGCCCTTAATTCTGTACTCTTTAAAAAATACTGTGGAAAGTAAAGGGATGAAATCCTAATCAGAATTTTTTTTTTCTACAAGAGCGTATGGATTTATTTCCAATTAAAAAAAGAACACCACCAGAAAGTATCCATTTGCTGTTATATCAAAACATTTAAATTTGTTTGCCTCTACTATATTTGAATTAGTGTGTTAAGTGACTGAGAATTGAAATGCAGCAACACATAGTTCCAAACATGCCCAAGGTGTGTGTCTCAGCCTCTCTTTATTGATTTTGTGCATTCATTGATTCACTTACCCCATGGAGCTTGTAGTTACAAACCAAAGTCTAGGCTGGTAACTTATAAATAGGCTATAGATATGGATTATGGGAACAGATAATTTAGAGATGTCAGATAATGAATTCTTAGTCAGTTTCAGCTGCTATAACAAAAATGCCATAGACTTGTGTGGCTTAAACAACAGACATTAATTTTTCACAATTCTGGAGGCTAGAAGTCCATGATGAGGGTACCAGCAGATTCAGTGTCTAGCGAGGACCCATTTCCGGGTTTGCAGGTGGCTGTCTTCTCCTTGTACCCTCACATGGTGGGAAGAGAGAAAGAAAGAAAGAGGAAGAGAAAAAGAAAGAGAAAGAGAAAGAGAGAACAAGAGAATAAACTATCTCCTGTCTCTTCTTATCAGGATACTAATCTCTTTGTGAGAGGTCTACCCTGGTGACCTAATCACCTCCTAGAGGTCCCATCTTTACATGCCATCACACTGGGAATTAAGGTTTCAATATGTACATTTGTGGGGGATACAAACATTTAGTTCGTAGTGTGGATATTAGAGATTGTTACTCAGCCCCCTGTACCTTCTGAAGAGTAGCGTGTGCTTTTGACATATCCAAGTATATGCAGTCATTTTTTTCATGCCTGTTTAACACCTATTGCATACCTATGGGCCAAGCTCAGTGCTGGAGATACATATGTGAGTAATAGGGACACGGGATGCTGGAAGTGTCTGGTGGGGGTAGCAGGAAGTTCTAAGCAGAAGACCTAACACGGTCTAGGATGTGACTTTCCAACTTAGACCCCAGAGTGGGGCAGAGAAAGGAAGTGTACGTGTCCAATGAGTACAAGGGAGAAACAGCCCATGATATGGGACGAATTAGGCTGGAGCTCCCAGTGGGAGTCTTGTGGCCAGTGTCAGGAATTTAGGCCGAATCCTAAGAGCAATGCCAAGCCCTGAGAGGTTTCTAAACAGAGGAGAGAGAGGAACACATTGGTCCCCTCTTTTCTGCTAGGTTCCTTTTGCATTGCCAGATCTCCACAGTGACTCTCCCTTCTCTAAGCATCCTCATGAGCTTGCTTTCAGGACTTGGTAAGTGCTGCTGACTTTGTCAAGAGGACTGGGAAGTTGGATGAACCAGGTTTAAAAATTAGCTCTGCCACTTACTAGTTGTGTGATTTTAGACATTGTGTTACTGAGATATTCTTCGTTATTTGGACCTCCTAATGGGCTACTAATTAAATCAACACTTAAAAAATGTTCTTCTCTGTTGTCTTTGTCATATGAATTTCAATTAAATGTCTTAACTCACTGGCCTAAGCCCCTTAAGAATATGTATGTACTGTGTCTGAGAGATAACACAGGACCTAGCTCTATGGAGTTGTCTCATGTAAAGACAATTCACCCCTGTCTCCTTAACCTAGATAATCCCTATTTATCCTTCTTCCCAGGTGAACAAAGATCTCAAACCCAGGAATCAATAACAGCTACTATTAGTTTAGCCTGGACATACACTGCATGTGATTATACCATATGTACATGTGTCCTCAGGCATATAACCAAGAACCAATTATCTGGTGACTACCAGGCACTGTTACTTAAGGAAATTACAACTTCTTAAGGGGTGGCTGAGAGGATAAGTGAGACTAGGAGAATAAGTTTATAGGACACCCACTGAAAGTACATTAACACACACTTGCCATATGGTGACTCATTAAATTAAACTTGACTAAAACTATGGGACGTGGATGGTGGCAAATGCATTCTTTTAGAAAAGAAAGTGGAGTCTGAGAGAGGTACAGCAACTTGCTGACTGTGCTCTACCTCGGGTAAGCCAGCGCACATACAGGAGAAGGGTAAAACAGGGCTTGTCTGACTTTGCCGTCTAAGTACCTTACGTGAGGATTCCCCCATGAAGTGATGCATATAAAAACTGATATGATTTAACTATTATTGACTAAATGCATTTTATATGCGAGGCACCATTCTAAGTGCATTATATCTGCTTCCCATTGAATTTCTTATATGGTAAATTCTACTACCATCTGGATTTTGCAAATGAGAAAACTGAGATTCAAGCAGGTTAAGCAAATAGCCCAAGGTCTGTGAACAAATAAGTGGGAGAGCTGGAGTCGCAGGTCTCCCCTTTGCTCATCTCTTTGTTCTTAAGTATTCCTTTTATGCATCAGAATGGAATCATTATATATGCTGTATGAAATTGAAATTGATATATTTCTCAGGGTTGAGATCAGTTAATGAGGACTGGAGGAGGTTTTGCGGAGGGAGAGAGCACGTGGAGGGACATGGACTGAAAGCTGGAGAGAATTCAAAAGGTAGACAGGAATGAGGAGGGCATTCCAAGCAAGGCGATCTCACAGCCAGGGTGTTGGAGAGGAACATGACAGATTGGAGGGACCACGGACAGAACAAACAAGCAAGCATCTAAATTTCAGTTTTGAAGGAAATAGCCAGTGATTCTATCTTATTATAGCATGTACTTCTCTGCTTGGCAATCATAATTCCCCTCTAGTTTCCTATTAAAAGAAAGTTGTAACTGGGAGACAGGCAAATGAAAATCATCCTCATTCATCAATGTTGGTTTCTATAGAAACTACTGGTGAGACTGAGACTCCATACAGAATCCTGGAATCAAGGTCAGCTAGACCATCCCTAGGGTTAGTTCTACTTTGAATATTCCAGGAGTGATTAACCAACCTAAAACTACCCTTAGGCTAAGGCTGAAATTTGAGGTTCAGGATTACTAAAGGAGATTAATAAAAACTTAACCCTTCATAGCATAATGACATGATTTCAATAATTCCTATCACTCACTGATTTTCCGAAGATAGGAGAAAGGATAGTGAAATTCCTTTAAAAGATGGAAACAAACTGAAAATTAGGGAAGGAATTAGAAAGCAAACATGAAGTGGGGCACACATAGTAAATGATGCTTAATAAATATTTAAAATAATAGTCTCCAGTAGAAAGTGGGAACGTAGAATGTGGGTCTAGAGTGTGGCCCCTGGCATCCAACCTTGCTGGGTCCAGATGCTGACTCGTCTGCAGGAGAACTGAATACAGTGGGTCAATGTCTTAGTCAGCTCAGGCTGCTATGAAAAGTACTAGAGGCTGGGTGGCATCAGCAGCAGACATTTATGTCTCACAGTTTTGGAGGATGGAAGTCCAATATCAAGGTACTGGCAGATTCCGTGTCTGGTGAGGAGGGCCTGCTTCTTGGTTCATAGACAGTCATCATCTCTCTATACTTTACATGAAGATGAGGCAAGAAAGCCACCTGGGACTTTTTTTTTTTTTTTTTTTTTTGAGACAGAGTCTTGCTCTGTCACCCAGGCTGGAGTGCAGTGGCGTGATCTCAGCTCGCTGCAACCTCCTCCTCGTGGGCTCAAGCGATTCTCCTGCCTCAGCTTCCCAAGTAGCTGGGATTACAGGTATATGCCACCACACCCCACTAATTTTTGTGTTTTTTAGTAGAGATGGAGTTTCACTATATGTTGGCCAGGCTAGTCTGGAATTCCTGACCTCAGGTGATCCACCCGCCTCGGCCTCCCAAAGTGCTGGGATTAGAGGTGTGAGCCACTGAGCNTGCAACCTCCTCCTCGTGGGCTCAAGCGATTCTCCTGCCTCAGCTTCCCAAGTAGCTGGGATTACAGGTATATGCCACCACACCCCACTAATTTTGTGTTTTTTAGTAGAGATGGAGTTTCACTATATGTTGGCCAGGCTAGTCTGGAATTCCTGACCTCAGGTGATCCACCCGCCTCGGCCTCCCAAAGTGCTGGGATTAGAGGTGTGAGCCACTGAGCCTGGCCCTGGGGCGTTTTTTATGGAGCATTAATCCCATTTCTGAGAAATCTGCCCGCATGACCTAATCACTTCCCAAAGGCTTCATCTCTATATACCATCCCAGTGGAGATTCGCTTTCAACGTATGAATTTTAGGGGCCACAAACATTCAGTCCATAGCAAGTAGATACATCAATTCTTTAACCTCCAATGTCCTCTTCTGAATAGCTAGAATATAATGCTCCTTAGTTACAAGTTCTGTTCTTGTCGGCTTTCCTTGTAGTGTGGGCCCCTTTGAGCCAGAATGAGCTGGGTTATTCTGTGTCTGCTGAGTTTGTATTCCCCTAGAGCAGACCGTAAGACAGGAATTCAAGTGCAAGGAGTTTGGTTGGGAGATAAAGGGAACAGGAGTAGGTGCCAGAGTCAAGAAATGAAGAAAGGGCAAAATGGGTGTTATCAGCTGATGGGGGTGAGGAGAGGTGGAATGGGAGCTAATTCACTGGGAAATGCGAAGGGCCAGTGTTCAACACCTCACAACTACACCTCTCCTCCCCCGAGGTGCAGAAGTTCACATTATTCTCGGGTAGAGGGATGCAGCCAAGGAGCAAAAATTATCCTGCACCCTGTCCTGCCACACGATGGACAAAGCGACCTCCACTGGAAAGAGAAACTTTTCCAGGGAAGAAGGGTTGGTGCTGCCTTGAGAAGTCGGGGTGCTAACGTGCCCGAAGGGACACCATTTCCTACCCGGCTCAGAGCAGATCAGGCCTCCAGTATTTGCTCCATAAATATCCATCAAATAATGACCAATGGGATGAATGCAGCCTCAAGCCCAGGAGTTCCTCTCCTGGGTTTTTCATTATAATCAGATGGGGAATTTTAAATAGCCTGATATCTAGGCTCCAGTGCAGACCAGTTAAGTCAGATGATCTGCTGTGGGGTCCAAGCATCAGAATTTTTAAAAGCTCACCAAATGATTCCACTGTGCAGCCAGGACTGAAAATTCTTGTTCAACTAACACATGAATCTTTTCTACAAAATCCTTGACAGATGGCCATATAAGCCTCTTTTTGAAACTCTTCAGGGGAGGGACTCTGCTATTCTCAGAAGCAAACCATTCTTTTTTTTTTTTTTTTTTTTTTTTTTTTTTTTTTAAATGACACTAGTTGTTCCAATTTTTTTTTTCGTTACTGTGAGCCAAAACCTGCCTCTGTACCTTCCATCAGTCATTCAAACTCTGCAGTTTGGAACAATGCAAAATGAGTCTATTCCATTTTCTACATGACTGCTCTTTAGATATTCAAAGGCTGCAATAACGCCCTAACTTGACCTTCGCTTTTATGCTCTAAACGTTTTCAGTTCCTTCAGCAACTGCTCTTCAACCTCCTGTAATCATTTTCGTTTGCCAATACCACTGTTCTCCTGTGGAATTCTCAACCGAATCCGTGGTCTGTGTCTGCAGTTGGAAATATACAGGGCAGCAAATGTTAAATGAATAGCGTGTATGTATGTGTGTGTGTCTGTGTGTGTGTGTGTGTGTGTGTATGTGTGTGTGTGTGTAAAGCCTTGTGAGTGATGGGCCGACTTAAAGGAAATCTGCTTTAATTGGTTTACTAGGAAAAAAATAGGATTTCACTCTTTCTGTTCCATCTCCCAGAATTTGTTTTCTTAAACAGCATTTTTCTCTCTTGGTTAATTTGTTTGAACATCTCAGTTCTTGTTTTGCTTTTCAGGGAAATGTAGATATATATTTAACATGCATAACTTGTAGAGGAGAGGGGGTAGAAAAGCTTTATATTTGAGTTTTTTTCACCCATCCATTTTCTAAGAGTGCTGAGCCATGGAACTCATGGCCTGAAAATAAAACAAAATAAAATCAATAAACTTGAGAGAAAGGGAGTACTGCATCTGTGATACTTCAGGGAAAGCAATTCTTACCTTAATGACCAAGTCTATTGCAAATTTTGGGGGCAAGCAGTTGAGCCTCTTCTGGACAAGTGGGATAGAGCAAGCCTTTGCTCCTCTGAAGACAATGTGCGTGGCCTGCCACCCTCACCCCACATAAAACAGAAGCCCAGTTGGCCTTGCAAAGTGCATCTAAAAAAGGGTTCAGGGTGAGGGTAGATTTGTGCCAATTAATGTGTCATGTTGCAGAAAACATAGACAAATAGAGCTGGAAGGTAATCTTGATTTTGTAAAAGGGTTAAGGCTTTGAGAATCTCCTGGTCAAGTCGGAAAGAATCTTAAAGAGACAGTTTGGAATTCCAGCAAGACCAGTGTAGGGCAGCAGGAGGAAGAGTGGAGATGACTTAGGGACAAGAGGAGAGATTTGAATCACAGGGCAGTCAATGGGCCTCCAGCTCCACTGCGATCATCACGCTGATCTGTGGGGAGTAAACTTCCCTTTCAAAGCCTTGGCTTATGGATTTGTGAAATGAAGATGAAAAATCATCACGATGTCAGTATTCAACCACAGAGTTGCTGTAGGAATGGCATGAATGAATTCCTGTGCCAGGCCTGGATGAAAGACCCTCATCAATGTGAGCATTTTGCTGATTTTTATTTATTTATTTTTTGATACAGAGTCTCACTCTGTTGCCCAGGCTGGAGTCCAATGTTGTGGTCTCGGCTCACTGCAACCTCTGCTTCCCAGGTTCAAGCGATTTTCTTGTCTCAGCCTCCCAAGTAGCTGCGACTACAGTCATGCGCCACCACACCTGGCTAATTTTGTATTTTTAGCAGAGAAGGGGTTTCACCATGTTGGCCAGGCTGCTCTCGAGCTCCTCGCCTCAGGTGATCCACCCACCTCGGCCTCCCAAAGTGCTGGGATTACAGGCGTTAGCCACCGTGCCCAGCCCATTTTGCCTAATTTTTGAGAGTTCACAGAGCTAGCAGGTCGGGGTCAAACTTCAGCTCAACCAAGCACCCAGTAACATGATCTAGTGAAGTCACTGATTACCTCTATGCCTCAGTTTCCTCTGTACAATAAGGACCGTAAGATTACCTACCTTGTAGAGTTAGTATTAAGACCAAATCACCTGATATTTACCTAACGCAAATGGAGCACAGCCTGATACATAGTTTGTATGCAAAAAGAGCTAGCTAGTAATAAGGGATTATCCCCTGACTGCGTTCCACTAGTTCTAAAACCTTTGGGGCTCTGTTTATTCAAGTGTAAAATGAAGAACATGGTTAAAGTCTTGGAGGATTCTTACCCTTATTCTTGGTATTGCAGGATTTGCAGGTTGCAATGTGAGTCTGGTCACCTGTCTGTCTCTCTCACAGCCACCCTCTTCCCCTGGGTAGAGAGAGCATGAGTTTTTATTTTCCAGTACCTGGCTGAGAAATAAAGACTCAGCATTTGATAAATGTTTTTGAAGAATGAATGGAGTAATTCATATAAAAATTCAGTAACACCTGTTCCTGTGGCATTGGTGCTTGGCTTTGCTAGTGCTCTATGGAGAAGAAGTTGTGTTAGGCTCTTGGAGACAAGAAACTGAAAGGCCAACTTTGACTTTTCTGTTTCCTAGGTTTCCCACCTTATGTTTCTTTTTCAGTATTCCATCTTTATGGTTCCTTTACAGAAATTTGCTCGCTTACTTTCTACCTTGTTTTTCTGTAGTTAAAATTTGAATATAGCAATTCTTTTCAGAGGAAAGAAGGGGAAAAAGAAGGGGTCCATACCAAAAGACAGAAAGGAAATTCCACTTCTATTATATGGTTTGGAACAAGTTATGTAACTTCTCTGTGCTTCATCACTCATAATCTAAAGGGGATCTAGAGGAGGTGCCATTAGTGAGCCATTCAAAATTCATTTCTGTCTTCCTTCCTAACCAAACCACAATTTTCTTTAAGAATTTCCTGTCTTCCACCCAACTGTGGCTCATGAGGAGAGAGTCCCCAACCTAACCTTAACACCAAAGTCATGGAAGTCTAATATCTCTGCCAAGAACTGCCTCTGACAAGGTTATATGACAAAATTCTAGCAAGCAAAGAATATCCTTGCCCTAAAAGGAGGTGCTTAAGAATAAATATCCCATTATATTCTATCGGACAGCCATAACTCCGTTCATTTTGCAGCTTTGAAAATAAAGATGACATGCTGTAGATGGTCAAGTGGAAATAGAGAATGTAGGGGCTTGTTAACATTGTTGAGTCACTGAATTAAACAATCCTGGAGCCACTGAACCTTTTCTTGTTTCCTGAGATGATGAATTTTCTTTTTTGGTTAAGCCAGTCAAGTTGGGCTTTTCTATTACTGACAACCCGAAACCCTCCCTTGGAAAACATTATCCATAACCTAGAGTGATCGAAGGAGTTGATGAGATAATGTACAATGCCCAGTACAGCCATTCTTCTGTATCCATGAAGGATTGGTTCCAGGACTACCCACAGATACCAAAATCTGAACTGCTCAAGTCCCTTATATAAAATGACATAGTATTTTCTTATAACCTATATAACCTACGCACATCTTCCCCTTTTCTTTAAATCCTATCTGAGTGACTTACAGTACCTAATACTTGCCTATGTCACTTCAGTTGCAAATATTCAATGTAATACTTTGTGTGTGGCTAATTCATGTTTTGCCTTCTGGAATTTTGTGGAATTATTTCCGAAATATTTTCAATTTGTGGTTGGTTGAATCCATGGATATAGAACCCACGAATGTGGAGGGCTGATTCTATTTACTTTTTGTGCCGGACAGGTTAACATGTCCAACAAATGTTGATACATTTATGATACCCTTCTTTTCTTGCTATGAGAGGATATTTTATTTTTTTCTGGGTTACTTAATAGTTATGTTCTTGTCCTCAAAATAGATTGTTGCTTTTCTAGCCATCAGATTGATGCACTTCCTCTTACCAAGGCATCTCACTAGGGTAAACATTTGACATATCTTTCCATTAAACCTGAAGAGCCCTTGGCAGGTATGGGGCAGGTGTGCTAAAGGTACAAGGCTGGTGGCCAGTAGAGTGCTTTACCCTAGACGGATGGAATAATAAGATGCCCTCGATACCCAAAGGAATCTTACAGTTCAACTTCTAATCTGTCTTCTTTGATTAAGAATTTCTTTTTTTTTTTAAATGTAGATATATCTATTTACATTTTTTTCTTTTTTATTATACTTCAAGTTTAAGGTACATGTGCACAAAGTGCAGGTTTGTTACATATGTATACATGTGCCATGTTGGTGTGCTGCACCCATTAACTCATCATTTACATTAGGTATATCTCCTAATGCTATCCCTCCCCCTTCCCAAGAATTTCTTAATGGTCATTTCAAACCTTAGGGAGAGAAGTTATGTGAGGTGGCTTTGAGAGACATTGACACTCCATGGGTTTCAACATGCATAGTCCTGCCCCTTAACAGAACAATTGCCTTTATCGTTGGCATTGCATATATGACATTGTGTGTCTCTTGGGAGATAAAACTCATTTGATGTAAAAAGATAACATAGTTTTTTCGTTGGTTCTTTTCATTAAGATTTTTTTTTAAAGGTTTAGGTGATATCTCGGTTTATGAGATGAAGCTTTGGAAATGTGCTTTTTCTTAAACCGGAATCTGCAAACTTTTTCTGCAAAGGGCTAGATAGTAAATATTTTTGGCTTTGCAAGCCATATGGTGTCTGTCACAACTACTCGACTCTGTTGTAATATCAGAAAAGCCATAGACAATATGTAAATGAATGAGAGTGTGGCTGTGTTCCAATAAAATTTTATTTACAAAAATAGGTGGCAGGCCATATTTGGCCTGTGGGTCACAGTTTGCCAGTTCTTGTTTTTAATCAGTGAAAAGATCAGTTTGAACACTTTGTCCTAATTGTCACTAGCCAACTGTGTGATCATGTTATTTAACCTTACTAGGTCTTGGTTTTCTTAATCTGAAAAACAAAAGCACTGGACACAGTGACCCCTAGGTTTCCCTCTACAGCTAATATGTGAAATTCTGTGATTTCAATATGACTCTTCAAGAGTATAGCTAAAAACTGAGGACCGGGCGCGGTGGCTCATGCCTGTAATCCCAGCACTTTGGGAGGCCGTGGCGGGTGGATCACGTGGTCAGGAGATCGAGACCATCTTGGCTAACACGGTGAAACCCTGTCTCTACTAAAAATACAAAAAAAGTAGCCAGGTGCAGTGGCGGGAGAATGGCGTGAACCCGGGAGGCGGAGCTTGCCGTGAGCCGAGATGGCGCCACTGCACTCCAGCCTGCGCAACAGGGCGAAAACTCTGTCTCAAAAAACAAAACAAAACAAAACAAAACAAAACAAAACAAAACAAAAACTGAGTAAAGATGAGTAAGAACCTTATGGTCTTGTTTTGAATACACTCAGTTCTGAAGTCACTATGGAGTATCAACAAACAGCATGTCCAACTGTATTAAAAAATCAAAATTCTATGAAATTAATAAGAAAAAAATGTTCATCTAAGTTTTAAAGGACTCGAGGGATAAATGCATTTGAAGAAGGAGAATAAATAGGACTACTACTGCCTATTAAGAGTCTTCCAAACACTAAACAATATTCCTGTTTTTTACAGATATTGTTTATCCTTACACATAGCCTATGACATAGTGTATTGTCTGTGTACACCAGAGGAACAGACTCTCTCTCATTATAGGTACAGGAGAGAAATTATAAGAATTGATTCACACGATTGTGGAAGTCCCAGTATCTGCAGTCACTAAGCTGGAGACTCAGGAGAGCAGATGGTATAATTCTAGTCTGAGTCTAAAGGTATGAGAACCAGGAACAATGATGGTTAAAGTTTCAGTCAGAGGTCAAGTCTGAAGGCAGGAGAAGACCAATGTCAGGCAAAGAAAGAGAATATTATTTCACTCTTTTTTAAGAGTCTGTTCTATTTAGGCTCTCAATGGATTGAATAAGACTTTCTTAGGCTAATAGAGAATAAGGCTAATCTTCCCATCATGGAAATAAAGAAATACAAATCTACAGTGGTGGGAAGAAATGGGATAACATTAAGGTGATCAGATTAACAGACAGAGTCCCTCCTTCTCCCCAACAATAAGCTCATCCATGGTAGAGGCACATATTTTTATCCCCTTCTCTCCAGTGTTTGCTGTCTTTGCCTTTTTTTTTTTTTTTTTTTTTAAGTTAAGAGCAATCGACCATGGCCCATAAGCAACAAACTATAAAAACTGAGCATGTAGGTGTAGAGAATAGTGGCATAATTAAATAAAACGTACAACAGAATTAATTTGACACACACCTAATGATACACATAATGCAGTTTTGAGGCATGGTAATTAGGTATAAAATGGTAAGCTGTTGACATAAATGGCTGCAATTAGTATTGCTTCTGCACAAGCAAACCCTGTGTTAAATTTTACTTTTTGTCACTTTGTTGGTTCTTTGGGATTTATAAATAAACATCATTGTTGACAGATTTTGTAACTGAAGAGTGCAAGGCTTTGGAAATTCATGGCCAAAGAGCTATGTTTATTTATTTAATTTTATTTGTTTCCTTATATTGTTTTTTTTGTACTATATCTTGCCAGTTTCACAAAGGCTTTGGAGATCATCTGCATAAACCATATATAATGCAATAGAAAAAAAAATACATGCAATGATGAACAAAACAGCAAGATCAGAGGAAATATCAGTGAGAAAAGGAAGTATAGATAATAAAGGAGGCTAACATTGCTTCTTGTAGCAATGGCTAGATGATGATAACATCTGTGAACTGAGTGCCTAATATATCAATTTATTTCTTATTATTTTAACAACTCCGAAAAGTAGATGTTTCAATTCGTATTTTATAGATAAGGTGAGAGAGATGAAATTATGTTGACTGTGTTCATTCAGCCAGTAAATGAGTGGAGCTGAGAGGAAAACTTGGTCTGTATGACTCCGATCTCATAGTGCACTCTACCGGATGTAAGGAGACTTGGAGGGAGGTGAAGTGAGGGAGATGATGAGGTTGGATTTGGAGAAAATAAACTTTGGCTTCCTAGCACCTAGGAGACAGAGAAGACAGAAGTTGGTAGCCTTGCATGGCCCATGCAAACACAAGCACTAACAGGAACCACATGACAGCTCCTAGAGGCTATTAGCACTCAGCAAGCACCCAGCATTTATTTAATGATTTATTGAGGGGAGGGGATGTTTCAAAATTATTAAGTATGTATTTGTCAGTAAACTGATGTAATACTTACCCATTTGAATGTGGACCCCTTCCTTGCTGTAAAGAGGCATCTGTATTTTAAAGAAAATGATTTTGAAAGATGATAAACTCCACTCATTGCAAATGCAGATAAAAAAAAAAGAAAGGAAAGTACAAAAACAAATGGTATCTGCCCTAGATTAAGAGAGGCTAATGGTTTAATGTTCTATCACAGACCCCAAAAATTAAAATATGAACATCATTAAACAGATCCTGATGATTAAAATTTAGAAAGCTTTTCAAAATTCATCTGTGAATTCGATAGAAGATTATGGATGATTGGAGAATATTTTATAGGTTCAATGACATTTGAGACATATCTTTAATCATATCAAGATTTTAAGAGCTGAGAAAACAAAGCAAACACAGGAAAATAATAAAAGGAAAAAAAGGGTAGCAGATGCACACCGTATGTGTGGACATGATTGTGGCAAAGCTCATTCAACTTGAATCCTGTGCCACTCACTACCTGAAAGCCTTGGGCAAGCTATTTACTCATCTCTTATGCATATTTCTCTCTGTAAAAATGCCACAAGGTAAAGAATAAATAATATAGTGCACTTTAGGTTCATGGCGCCAAGCCTGGCACATAATAAGTACTCAATAAATGTTGGGTATTTTTTGTTAATAATTATTGAATGAAGTGTAGGACACTGGAGTTAGACCATTATTGCATATTTAATTTATAACTGACATTGTACTGATTATTTATAGGTATTACTTCATTTAAACTTGTAAAGAAATTATGAGGCAGATCTTCTTATTATCTTTACAGAAAGTAAATCAAGACAAAAAGAGGTTCAGTTACTCATCTGATGCCACACCAAGTAAAGGTGGCAGAACTGGGCTTTACACCCACACAAAGTCCAATGTAGCTGGCTTGCCACCTGGTAAGTTTTTTCTCAAGTCGTCCACAGTATGCAGACAAAACCCTTATCATTGATGTGGGAAAGATGACTTGGGTGTTAAAATAAATGAAACATGATTTTTCCTCTTTATTTCTGTCCTGCTCCCATCCATAGGGTGAAATGAAGAGTGAAAAGCAGAAATCAAGATAAGGGTAAAATTAAAAATTTGAAAACTAGGATTTTATCTAAAATTAAGAGAAAACACTAATTTTGTCTTTCTGAAAAGTAAACTAGGGATTATTTAGTTTCTATATGTCTATGTGAATCAATAAGTATAATAATCATAATAATGGCAAGTATATCATAGAATATATTTCCAAGCATGTTTCTCATGCATGCCACCATGACTTCTGCTCCTCTGTGCACCTCCTCATATCCCTAAACATCATTAACCAAGTAGAAATTCCAAAGATATACAGAGTCCTTTGAAACAAATGTTCTCTAAAGTAAAAGTCATCCCTTGAAGTTGACAAAAAAGGGGACCTCAAGTTTCTAGTGACAGTGTACTTCCAAAATATTATGCAACTGGTACATTCTTGAACCCTTTCTTATATGACCATGAAAGATTTATAATCATGAAGTCTTAAATTTGGGAACCGACTGTCTGGGCGCGGTGGCTCAAGCCTGTAATCCCAGCACTTTGGGAGGCCGAGACGGGCGGATCACGAGGTCAGGAGATCGAGACCATCCTGGCTAACACGGTGAAACCCCGTCTCTACTAAAAAATACAAAAACAAACAAACAAACAAAAAAAAACTAGCCAGGCGAGGTGGTGGGCGCCTGTAGTCCCAGCTACTCCGGAGGCTGAGGCAGGAGAATGGCGTAAACCCGGGAGGCGGAGCTTGTAGTGAGCTGAGATCCGGCCACTGCACTTGACAGAGCAAGACTCCGTCTCAAAAAAAAAAAAAATTTGGGAACTGACTATAGGGCATATTTAATCTCATCCATCCTTTCATTTCACAACGGTGGAAACTGAAGCCTAGATCATGAGAACTGACAGAATCAGATCAAAGCAAATATATCCTGCCCATCAGTGTTGGAGATTTAGGCCACACCACACTGCTTCCCCACCCCACCAACACTGCAGTGAGGAAGGTGACGTGCTGCCTCCAGCCCTGGAGAATAGGGCTGTAGAAATACTTTATTTGTTTGTATCAAATTGTCATCATAGGCGATCCTTAGAAGGAAAGCCTCTTATCTACCTACCGACAGAGAGTTTTCATTTACTGCAAATGTCAAGATGGGATTAGCATGCTTTGAGAAGTCAGGCATGGGGGTCTGATCTACATGAAGATGCTTCAGGACAGAAATGCTAGCTCTCAGGGCTCCTCATTCTACATGAAATTGAACAGCAAATGCTGACTACCTTCCTCCTCTAAAGGTCCATAAAAGCAACACTGGCTTTGCTTGAAGTTTCCATTTTGAAAGCAATGTGGTTTCCTCCCTTAAATCTGCACTACAGAAAAGTTACTACCCTTTGTGACAGCCCTTAAGATTATATGCCTCCCCCATTGTCACCTTGATAACTCTCCTCTGTCTTTCATCTCATTTCTTTCAAGTTAAGGAAAGGAGAAATAAAGTAACATTTACTTTTCTTCCATGAAGAGCAAATCTTCTCTTTCTTTTAACTTCAATTATTGCTTCTGCATACCTTTTTTTAAAAAAAAAAAATAATTAAAATCTCCCTTAACAACATTCACAGCTTAATCATTTTCATGCTTTGTTCCAAGGTCTATGACTCTGTTCTTCACTTCACTTACTTAGCTGGAGACTGTCCAAAACATTCCTTTTCTTACATCTGTGTTTATCCCTAGTATTTGTTCTCAGTGGATTTCAAAACATGACTGTTCTCCTTGTGTTTCTGGCTCTGAAAATACTACAATGAATGCCAAATGTTAGAGAATGTACATGCACTTTTGAAGTCCTTCAGTAATTCATGCAAAGAGATGTGTTCAGTGCAGACTTAGACACTGTTGTAAGCAGCACTGCCATGAACATGCAATATACTCTTGCCTTCATGGAACTTACATGCCAGTGAGGGATGCAGTCAATAAGAATAATAAATCTGAATATTTTACAGCAAGTACATGGAGCAGTGCAGTGACTGGCTCTCTCCACAAGGCATGTGCCATTGATTTGGACACAACCCCCAAAACTCCTCATTGCTTTCACACCCAGCCTGTTCATTCATAGATAGATTAATATAATTTCAGATAGCTGTAAGTGACAAAGAGAGAAATCAACCCAAGTAAGTGCAGGGACTCTGTTTTATGTGCATATATACTTTTCTCCTTAAATAATGTCTCTTTGAGGAAGTGACATTTGAACAGACACCTAAATAAGGTGAAGAAGTAAGGTTTGGGAGAAAAATTTCTAAGTGGAGGGGAAGGAAGTCCATGACACTAAAACACCTTTGATTTATTGGAGGATCTGCTAGAACACTAAAGTGGTTGGAAAGACAGAAGAGAAAGGCAGAAAGGGAGAAGAGAGAGGCCAAGGACAGATCACACAGGGTCACGTAAATCTCATGAGGAAATGTGGATTTCGTTCTAAGCACAATCATAAGCTACCGGAGGCTTTGGGGCAGGGGTTTAAATGAGGCAGTTTCAGTATTTTTCACCTCACCTAGGTGACTCTGTAGAGGGTAGACCTCAGCTGGGGAAGGAGAAATCAGGTTTTGTCCTAAGCTACTGGATGGGCGGCCGGAAGGACTGGGTAGCATGTTTGTGCAGGGAAATGGGGAGCCTGCAGACTTTATGACCCAGTGTGGTGGAGCAGGTAGACCACAAGCCCTGGAGTCAGCCAGAGAAGGGCTTGATCCTCAGGTTGCAATCCACCCGGGCTGACTTAATGTCTGTGTACATGTGGATAAAGAGCTTGATCTCAACTGTGAAGTGTGGACACTGTTGCCTACCCTGCAGGGGTGTTAGGAGTTATCAGGTGATGATATAAACAGAGTTTCTAACAGGGTAGCTAATGGGTTCACAGTCAAAGCCACAGTCTTTTGAGTCAGACCAGGATTTGAATCCCAGCTTAATTAGTCACTTTGCTTGGTAGAGGAGTTTGTGCAGTAGGTAAATCTCGGAGGTGCTTTCTCCTCTTCTGCAGGATTTTTAGAATGATACCCATTTCACATGATTGTTTTGAGAATTAAAACCATGTGTGGAAGCACCTAAGACATAATGGATGCAATTTAGTAGCTGGCATGAGGTTTTGGACTGGTTCCCTTAACTTCTCTTTGCCACGGTTTCTCCTTCTGTAAAATGGAAACGTCTGATATGTTTGTGAAGATCAAATAAGAAAACATATATGTAGTGTTTACCAGAATGCCTGGCGTGCACTTTATGTTAAAAACAATGTGAGTTGATGCCATGATCATCACCAGCAGCACCTTTCTGTCACCTCCCCTGCTCCAAGCACGTGAAACACATTTTCACATCAAAGACCAAGTTTCTGAATGGCTTGAGGTGCTCAGGCTGAAGAATGCCTGCAATCCTCTATCTCTGCTTTTAAGTCACCAAAGCTGGAGGGGCAGCATATTCTGGGTAAAAGACATTAGACAGAATCTGGAGGGGTCTGTCCCTGCCTCTACGATTAAAAATCAGAAATTTTCTACATAAAACCCCTAGATTGCTGACTTGGCTTTGGTAAAAATCTGAATATTTTACAAGTACGTGGAGCGGTGCAGTGACTGGCTCTCTCCACAAGGCATGTGCCATTCATTTAGACACAACCCCCAAAACTCCTCATTGCTTTCACACCCAGCCGGCTCATTCATCCGTGTTGCTTAATGAGTATGCAGAGGATTTTGAGTGTGAAATCGTGGCTCACTGTAAGAAAGAATATGATCTAGACCTGGAGACTCTCCAGATTTCCAGATCCCAGAATTCATGTTTTCTGGTAGAAACATGAATACTAATAATGCAGACAAAATTCTCGAAACAGCCAAGTGTTGGGTCTGTGATTTGCCTGCTCTGCTTCATTAGCCATCGTTCCTACAGCTTCACATCTGCGAGTCTGTAAACAGGACAGGCTGAATGACACGGACTGTTGTTTTGTTGAAAACGAATGGCTGTAATCCTGATTAAAGCATCATGTGGGAGATTTTATACTAACAATTATCTGTAGTTCCCATTAGAGCCAGCAGGAATCTGAATCACATTTAATAATCTAAAGCTTGGAAGTAGTGACGTTTAAGTATACTGAGATTTAAGTGCAGGGATTCCAAGAATGAGGAAGTGGGTTTTGCTGCTCTCTAGCCTTCATTAGGTCTCTAACTGTCAGATCAGCTTAGACTAGTTGATACTAAAACCTTCTCTGGTAGATCATTCAGCTACTTATTGTCAATTTTCTGTTGTACCTTGTTCTCTTACTGACTTCCACTTTTACTTATTCTTAATGGTGGTGGCAGCTCTATTATTGTGCCAGTAATTCAAGCTAATTAACAGAAACCACCAAAAGAAAGATCTCTACTATTTCCAGTTCCTTAGGTTTCCTTCCATGCAGTGATGGCCACCAGAGGAAACAAATCAGACAATTAGGCTTTATGATTAGAACACTTTTATTAACAAAGACTACCATGTCATTGGTAGAGATGAGGGGTCTGCGGATTCCAAGAAGTCCCCAAGCTACAGACTCAATCCTTTCTCTTTGTCCTTTGATAAAACTTCCTCAAATCCATCTCCAAGCCTTTCCCCAAGATGGAGCCCACAGGATTCTATCTAAGGCCTCTGCCCACAGAGTGGCTGCCATTGTACCCCTTCCCTTTTTTTTTCCTTCTTTAATGACCTTAACTCTTGTATATATGAATATAAAACACTCTTCATTCTTCTCATTTTTGTATATATTTTTTGCCCTGTCATCATCTCTAACTTCTCCAACTTAACATATTCTTTTCTGTAAACTATGCCTCAGATCTCTCTCTCTTTCAAACAAAAGACAATAATCAATACTCAGGGACACTTGAATTGTTGGTATTTCTTCCCACCTGAAGACTTTACTTTTAAGTGATGTTCTCATGTTTGGGAAAACCACCCATAATTCAATAAAACATGTTGCCTCTGCTCCTCAACACAAGTGGTCTCTGCTTAATGTATTTTCACATGTGACTGTAGACTTAAAACCATAAGAGATTAATAATAAAGTTTTACACTCCAGGGTCCAGTTTTACTTGGCAATATTATATTAACTCCACTTTTCACCAGGAGTTGTCAAGTAAAACAAAACAATTTTCAAAGGGGTTCTCACTTTTCTCAACACTGCATAAAATTCTTAAATAAAAAAAAAAAAAAAAACTTTTCTCACTTCTTTTTTTAAAGCATAAAAGCAAGGTAGCAGGTTTAACGGGGAAAAACTGATTTCACTACCGTGTACTCTCCATAGTATTCTGAAAATAATTGTGGGGAAATGGAGAACAGATTGTGTCTTCACATCTCTTGTTAGGCAGGGAACCTGTCTAGACAGCAATCTCAAGGACAGCTGAGCTGCTCCCTGCAGGGTCACAGTTAGTTACTCTGCAGTGTGAGAGGGCCAGCCCAGTATGCTTTTAAGAGCTCAGGAAAGGTCACCCATACAAAGAACTACCTTCCCCTTCTTGTGCTGATTCTTGATGCCTGGAATCTGTTGAAGAAAGACAAGTAGGATCCCAAGTGGTGCAAGGCAGGGGCAGGAAGTCAAACCAGAAGGAAGAAAGGGAGGGAGTACCTGAGGAGACAGAAGGAGATGCAGGGAGGAAGAGAAGAAAGAGAGCCAGGAAGGAGGCACAATTTTATTCTAATGCTTTTCAGATTTTTCTGGATGTGTGACCAGGGATAAATCAGTTCCTTACTATAAAAGACAAAGAAGGACACAAGCCTCATAAGACTGTTGTGCGGATTACACAAGGTCTTGCTATAGGAAACACATCTATGTGTTAATGTGATAAATGGTTTCCTTCCCCTCTCTGATGATCAGAAATCTCTGATCATTTCCTAACAAATTATCTTAGGAAGGTGAGCAAGCAAGGTCAAGAGTCTGCCTCGACCTTGGACTGTTGGAGAGCAGAAGGTGAAGCTCTACAGTGCTAATGCATATTTTTCAACTTTCAGTATTTTCTTAGCATGGGTTTTGTTTCTTTGGCAGTGATAGTGGCAAGCATAAGCTCAATGTCCCTTCACCCAAATGTCTCAATTTATTGGACAAAAAGTTCTTCACCCTATAAACATTCAGATGAATGTTAACAGAGAAGTTGGAGCAAACCTGCTCTGATGTGGTTGGGGGAAGAAAAAGGTATATTACAAAATATCCTCTTAATACCTTCAAATGTCTTCAAGAATCTCATGTGGGGATTAGACCTGGCCTCAATAGAAAGAAGAACAAACCAGGAAAGGAAATGGAATTGTTTAGCACCATTTATATTGTAAGACATTAACATATGTCATCCGCCATCTCAGATCCTCTGTGTAAAAATATAGAGTAAAAAAAAAAAATTACTGGCCGGGCGCGGTGGCTCAAGCCTGTAATCCCAGCACTTTGGGAGGCTGAGACGGACGGATCACGAGGTCAGGAGATCGAGACCATCCTGGCTAACACGGTGAAACCCCGTCTCTACTAAAAATACAAAAAAACTAGCCGGGCGAGGTGGCGGGCACCTATAGTCCCAGCTACTCGGGAGGCTGAGGCAGGAGAATGGCGTGAACCCGGGAGGCGGAGCTTGCAGTGAGCTGAGATCCGGCCACTGCACTCCAGCCTGGGCGACAGAGCAAGACTCCATCTCAAAAAAAAAAAAAAAAAAGTTACCAATGGCTATTACTGTCATTATATCATTACTATTTATTGAAACTTATTTCTCACCAAAACAAAGCTAAGCGTTTATATATTAATACATACTGTCAATTGAGGATTTGACCTATCTGCTTAGCACTTTGGAGTTGATGTAAACTTTAAAAAAATCACTCCATCTGACCATCCCTACCTCTCACATAGCACACCTGACAACCATCAGACTCCTCAGATGGAATCCAAAGATGCCACCTCTTCCTCGAATCACGATGCCCACTTAGAATCAGTAGGCTAGCTATTTCTATTCTCAGCACTGCCTCCTTGGTTTGTTTCTTGCTGCTGCTGCTTCTTTTTTATTTTTGTTCAAGTCACAAACCTGTCTTCTTTCCCACTGGACTGTACATCACTGATCTTATCCTTCACAGCTCTCATGCATACTTAGAGAATAGCATGGGGCAAAACTGAGGAGAACTGGAGGGCTGCTTTTTCTTTTCATATCTCTTGTGGTGGCCTTGGGGTTCTTATTGGCCTGGGTTAGGGACTGGCTTGGGAATGTTGGACATGAAGGGTTTGATGATGCACTGCGCGGCTATCCACTCACTCAAAGGACAAATGGACAAAAGCAGAAACTGATTCATCCATTAAAAAAAAATTGATTTTGAGGATGATGAAGAAACACAATAAAGAAAAAAGGAAAAATGGTTCCTTCTGAAAGAAAACCTTAGTATGGGCAAAGTTCCTGTAAAGGATCTTGAGTTATGAATAGAAACCACAAAGACTTGACATTTATTGTGAACTTTCAAGGAACACTGGACAAAATGTGATTTGTTTTTAGAAAAATAATAACTGTTAACGCAATGGTGCACTTCCAGCAAAACCCACTGGAAAACTCCATTTCTAAGATTGAAGAACCCTAGTCTGTTGGATTTATAATGCTTCAAAAATGAAAATATAATGCCTAATTATTAATACATATTGTTTGTTTATTTAAGGTACAGAACAAAGTGAATGCATATTTAAGGCTCTTAGGCTCAGGCTTAGCATGTGAATTTCCTGACATGAAGGGAGCAGTGTGAAGGCAGTAGCCCCAGGTTCCAGGAGCCGGTATCGTCTGCATAGAGCTAAAGTCCAACAATTGATCTTATCCTTCAGAGCCTTACTCTTCCACATGCATAATGCGAGGGTAGCCTTCTACCAGCCCACATGGATCTGTCTTGTCCTTCTCTTCATGTGGAAAAAGAAAATGGGTAAAGACCAGGAGTAGCCTCAGTGTAGAGTGCATCTACAGCTAAAGCCAAACTGACACAACTGTATATTTAGGAAAATGGGTTATATATTCACCTGTGGGAGAGAGAAGAGGCAGCATGACTTAGAAAAGCAGGGTAGTCATCTACAACAGGACCACTAAAGGATGACACAGGATCTGAGGACGGGAACTGCAAGAATAAAGAGAGGCAGGCAGCATATGGTGATAGTTATGAAGAAATCCACTTTCAGACATTATGTCTTAAATATATATATATATATATATATATTTTTTTTTTCCCTGAAAGGGCATTGGGTTGACTTCTGCTTCAGTCACTGGCATGACCTTTGCTTTTCTTTCCGAGAGTTACCTTGGGAGCAGCCCAATATGGATTTGACTTGTTCATTTGGCATGATTTAGTACCTGAGTTAGCTTTTCAGAAATCTTGCCAATATTAGCATTGTGTGCAGACGCTTCTCAAATGAGTGGCGCCTTGGGACATCAGCAGAGATGGTGCTATTAAATCACACAGCCAGTGTCCTCTGCCATTCTATGAAAGGCAGGCAAGAGTGCTGCAGCTTCCCGATGCCTCCAGATAAACGATAGGGCCTTTGATGGAGTGCTCTGGGTAAGCTACCATGGTGGTGAGGTGCATTTGGGTGAGTGTGATAGAGACAGCCAAGGTGGCAGCCATGGGCCATGGTAAGCTGTGTCAGCCTTTCCCACTGCATATGGCTGCCTGGCTGCCTCTATGGTGAAAGGTAACTGTGGGTAGTAGACAAATGATTGGTGAAAAGAAGACAGGAGCAGGAAAAGGGCAGGAAATGCCCACTGAGACAGATAATCTAGGAAGAACGAATAGACAGATGGCATGGAAAGACCGTGTTCACAGACCCCATGGCACGTCCCTTCCAGTTGTGTGACCTTGTACCAGTGAGCCTGGCTTCCCTATCTCTTACATAGGAAACCCAACAGGCTCTTGTGGCTGTGTTCTGATCCATTAGCCATTTGAGAAGCCCCTTACTTCCTTTCCCATCTTCTCTATCCCACCATGTAGGTTAATTTTTTTTTTTTTCATTTCTAAATTGCTGAGAACTATAGTAACAACCCCATATGGCTGTCAGTCAGATAGAAAGAAGGTTATTGCTTTTTCAGAACAGGATACAGTTACAGCAGGGATATAAAATGTTGGCTTTCATCGAGTAATTTCAGATGTCCTGTTGGCTCTCCTGTCCTCTGCAAATGCTCTTTCCCTGTTCACTGGCCGGAAGCTGCTTCATCTCCTTGAGCAAGGTCAGAGAAAGGAGCTGAAGTATATTTTCTGCTAGATATTGAACACACAAATGATGGTACCCCATTTGGGCAGCCACAAAATGCCCTTGCATCGTTTTTGATCACTGGGGTGCTAGTACAACGATATCACCACAAACCCTCAGCATGTTGCTAATTTGAGCTGTTCTCTAGATATGATGGCAGCTCCTGGATGGGCACCAAGAGTCATAAGAAGGTAGAGGAATGGTCAGATTGGCTATGTGAGCAGCCATCACCAGAGTCCTTGGGGTCATCCTGCGAGCTGAAGTCCTTGGCGGCCACATTGTGCTAATGGTTTCTGTCTTTAACTCAGACTCTTGGCTTTCTCCTGTCTCTGGTGTTGGGAATTGACTATTTCCCCAGAGTCAAGGCCTATCTACTAGAGCAAAGGGCAAGGTGTCCTAGCCATTCTGGGCATTCAGTAAAGGTCAAGCCTTTTTTTTTTTTTGGACACAGAGTAAATACAGACACACGGCTCTCTGAGGAAAATGGTCCAGAAAGGATTTCTGTCAGCCAAATTTGGTTATGTTTTACATTCTTTATCAGCAAATAGCAATACTATGACTCCCTTCCTCACTTAGATGTAAACCAGTCTCTTTTGGCCAACTTACTAGCTCAGAGGTTATCTTCATTTGTCCTTGTGTTCTCAAAGGCTGGCCATAGGACCTCCTCATGAATGACACCAAAATGCTGAATGATTTAGGAATTAATGCTTTAACATTTCTATTTACTTTTCTCTGCCAGTATTTAATGAAATGCAGTTTTAATTTCTTTTATATTTTCATAGTTTCCATATCCCTCATGCCCATATTTAAAATAAATTATGTAGAGAAAGGCTGAATTTTTTCTCTTGAAATAGCAGCGAAATTTGTAGGAATTCTTGAGAGAACCAAGAAATACATCCACATGAAGATGGATGTGATAATTAACTTGGTATAAGTCATTGTTAAATAACTACTAAAATATTTATGTATTTGTCTGATGATAAAAGGTAGACGTGCTCAGTTTAGAAATTTCTAAATTACAAAAACTTAGAAAATACGAAACACTTGTAATTAAATCAGTGAGTAATATTGACTTTTAATAGTTTTGATATCAAGGTCCTTTTTTCTTTTTCTTTCTTTCTTTTGAGACAAGGCCTCACTCTGTCACCCAGGCTAGAATGCATTGGCCGAGTCTGGGCTCACTGCCACCTCTGCCCCCAGGGATCAAGGAATCCTTTTGCCTCAGCCTTCCCAGTAGTTGGGTCTACAGGCACACACCACCATGCCGAGCAATTTTTTTGTATTTTTAGTAGAGACAGGATCTCACCATGTTGCTCAAGCTGATCTCGAACTTCTGAGCTCTAGCAATCTGTCCTTCTTGATCTCCCAAAGTGCTGGGATTACAGGTGTGACCAATGGCACCCAGGAGTATCATGGTCTCTACTTTGGTATGTTTGTAAATGCTTGCTCTCTCTCACTCTCTCTCTCTCTCTGTGTACTTGTGCACATGTGTGTGTGTATAAATTGCACAGAAATATATACAATGTACCTCATTTGTTTGCATTCTGCTTTATTTCACTTTGCAGATATTATGCTTTTTAAAACTTGAATGTTTTTGGAAACCCTGAAATGAGCAGTCAGTTGGCACCATTTTTCCAATAGCATGTGCTTATTTCATGTTTTTGTTACATTTTGGTAATTCTCACACATTTCTCACACAGTTATTATTATATGTGCTATGGTGACCTGTGACCAGTGATCTTTAATGTTAGTTATCTTTGTCATTGTTTTGGGGCACCAAGAGTGCACTTGTATAAGACAGCAAACATAAGTGATAAATGTTGTGTGTCATGACTGCTCCACTGACTGGCCATTCCCCTATCTCGCTCCCTCTCCTTGGGCCTCCTTATTGTGTGACACACAACAATAAATATTGAAAATAGAACAATTAATAACCATGAGATAGCCTCTGACTACTCAAGCGAAAGGAAGATCTGCACATCTCTCTCTTTAAATCAAAGCTAGAAACGGTTAAGCTAAGCAAGGGAGACATGACAAAAGCCAAGAGAGGCTAAGGCCTATGCCTCTTCTACCAGTTAGCTGAGTTGTGAGTGTGAAGAAAAAATTCTTGAAGGAAATTAAAAGTGCTACCTCAGTGAGCCCTGAAATGATAAGAATGCAAAATGACCTTAAAAATTTTAGTTCTCTGGACAGATGATCAAACCAACCACAGCATTTTCTTAAGCAGTAGCCCTATCTAGAGAAAAGCCTTAACTCTTTTCCATTCTATAAAGGCTGAAAGAGGAGAGAAAGCTTCAGAAGAAATGTCTGAAACCAGCACAGCTCTGCTTATGAGGTTTAAGGAAAGAAGCTGTCTCCATAACATGCAGGTGCAAGATGAAGCAGTAAGTGCTAATGTAGAATTTGCAGTGAATTATTCAGAAGATCCAGATGACATAACTGATGAAGGTGGCTGCACAAAACAGATTTTCGATGTAGACAAAATGGCCTTTTTTTTTTTTTTTTTTTTTTTTTTTGGAAGAGAAAGTGATCTAGGACTTTCATAGCTAGAGAGGAGAAGTCAGTGCCTATTTTCAAAGCTTCACAGAACAGACTCTTTCTAGGGGTTCATGCCTCTGGTGTCTTAACATTGAAACCGATGCTCATTTCTCATTATGAAAATTCTAGGGCCCTTAAGAAGTATGCTAATATAATCTGCTTGTGCCTCATAAATGGAGCAACAAAACCTGAATAGTAGCACATCTGTCTACAGCATGATTTCCTGACTTTGTTAAGTCCACTGTTGCGACTTACTGCTCAGGAAAAAAAAAAAAAAAGATTCATTTCGAAATATTACTGCTCATTGACAATGCACTTAGTTACCCAAGATCTCTGATAAAAATGTTTGAGGAAGTTAGTGTTATTTTCAGATCTGCTAACACAACATCCATCCTGCAGCCCATTGATCAATAGTAATTTTGACTTTCAAGTCGTGTGATTTAAAAAATACATGTTGTAAAGCTATAGCTGCCAGTTAGTGATTCTTCTGAGGGATCTGGGCAGAGTAAATTGAAAACTTTCTGGAGAGGATTCACCTTTCTAGATGCCATTAATAACATCTGTGATTCAAGAAAAAAAAAAGGTAAAAATATCAACATTAACAGAAGTTTAGAAGAAGTTGATTCCAACCCTGATGGATAAATTTGAGAGATTCAGCAGAGAAAGTAACTATAGATGTGGTGGAAAGAGCTAGAGAAATAGAACTAAAAGTGGAACCTGAAGATGTGACTGAATTGCTGCAATTTCATGATAGACTCTAAAGTGTGAGACGTTGCTACTTATGGATGAGCAAAAAAAGTGATTGCTTGAGATGGCATCCACTCCTGGTGAAGAGGCTGTGAACATTGTTGAAATGACAGCAAAGAATTTAGAATATGAATTTGAGAGGATTTACTCAAATTTTGAAAAACGTTCTACTGTGGGTGAAAAGCTATCAAAGAGCATCACATGCTACAGAAATATCTTTCATGAAAGGAAGAGTCAATCCATGTGGCAAACTTCACTGTTGTCCTATTTTAAGAAATTGCCACAGCCACCCTGATCTTCATCAACCAACACCCTGATCAGTCAGCAGCCAACAACACTGAGGCAAGACCCTCCAGCAGCAAAAAGATGATGACTTGCTGAAGGCTCAGGTGATCCTCAGCATTTTTTAACAATAAAATATGTTGAATTAAGGTAAGCACATTGTTTTTTAGGCGTAATGTTATGCGCACTTAATAAGCTATAGTGCAAACGACTTTTATATGCAGTGGGAAAGCAAAAAATGTGTATGATTATCTTTATTGCAATATTTGCTTTACTTAAATGGTCTGGAACAAGACTTGCAATATTTCTAAGTGATGTCTATATGGGCATGTATATATCACACAAGTGGGATCTGCACATACACATATATGTATAGAAGCTTACATATATATAATTTAGTACCCTGCTTTTGTTCAACATGAATTTATGTTATGACCTTTCCCTTGTCATTAAATGCTCCCCAAAAATTTGATTTAATTAATTCATTGTTAATGGCTTTTAGACTCTTTTATTCCCTATAAAATTTATTGCCAAATAATAACCATATATTCTCCTGTGATCTTTTTTATAATTTCAACTTTTATTTTAGATTCATGGGGTACACATGCAAGTTTGTTACATGGGCATATTGCACGATGCTGAGGTTTGGGGTACAAATGGTTCCATCACCCAGGTAATGAGCATAGTACCCAATAGGTAGTTTTTCAGCCCTTGCCCCTGACCTAAGTAGTCCCCAGTCTCTATTCTTCTCATCTTTATGGCCACCATACCCAGTGTTTATCCCCCACTTAGAAGTGAGAATATGCAGTATTTGGTTTTCTGTTCCCATGTTAATTTGCTTAAGATGATGGCTTCCAGCTACAACCATGTTGCTGCAAAGGACATGGCTTTACTCATTTTTATGGCTGCAGAATATTCCATTGTGTATATATGCCACATTTTCTTTATGCAGTCCACAACTGATGGGCACCTAGGTTGATTTCGTGTCTTTGCTATTGTGAACAGTGCTAGAGTGAATATACTAGTGCCTGTGTCTTTTTGGTAAGATAATTTGTTCTCATTTGGGTTTATATGTGGTAATAGGATTGCTGGGTCATGTGTGAGTTTTCACTCTTATTAATTAAAATGTGAAAACCAACACACTAGTTTGGTAGTCCTTGTGGCTGAAAATACTGAGTCCACAGGAGGGTTCCAGAGTTTGCTGTGTTCTTCACTTCCCCATTTCCAGGAGCTTTCTCCTCCTTTCTAGTATCTTCCTTGTTCTCCACGTCCCTGGTCTAAAGAAGTGATGGCACGTGCTCCCTAGACTTCAGTTCCTTTAAAACATGGCAAATGACCATTGAATAAGCGGAGACAATATCCTTTATTTCACATCTCATTTTGGGGGGGGGGGCATGAATTAATCTCTATGGATGAAATAAAGGGAAGGAAAACCATTTACTAAGCTTGATGAGGAAAGATTCTCAGATCTTTCCTCAGAGCTCTGAAGCAGTCTTCCTTCTAAGGGTCTTGTAACCTCTGCATCAGGAAGCACTCAACTGGTTAGTATAAGGGCCAAGGGAAAATTTCCCCATTGCCTCTGAAAGGGCGCTGAAAATCACTGAGACATGGCAGATTAATAGGAGGAAAGGCATACAAATTTGCCTGATTATAGTTTTACATAACACAGGAGCCTTCAGAATGAAAAGCTGAAAACACAAGAGAAACTCCACTTTTGTACTTAGGTTCAGTGAAGTTTGGACATTTCTCCAAACTTTGATTGGACAAATAGGGTACGATCTAATGTTTATAGACAGAGGGGAAAACCAACAAGGCCTGTCTGTCTAGCTTCTTCTCTGCCACTGAGCAACATTCCTTCCTTCTGGGCATGGGGCAGGATCTTCTCTGGAAGGGGGATCTTATGATCTACAATCAGACAAAGTAGATCAGATAATGTTTCTTTTGCTTTTTTTTTTTTTTTTTTTTTTTTTGAGATGGAGTTTCTCTCTTGTCACCCAGGCTGGAGTGCAAAGGCACGATCTTGGCTCACTACAACCTCCGCCTCCTGGGATCAAGCAATTCTCTTGCCTCAGCCGCCCAAGTAGCTGGAACGACAGGCTATGCCCCACCAGGCCTGGCTAATTTTGTTGTATTTCCAGTAGAGATGAGGTTTCACAATTTTGGCCAGGTTACTCTCAAACTCCTGACCTCAGGTGATCCGCTCGCCTTGGCCTCCCAAATTGCTGGGATTATAGGTGTGAACCACCACACCTGGCCCAGATAATGTCTTTATGGCTAGTTTTTACACAGAAAGGCAGAAGGAAAGTTACAGTAATATTTGTAGGTTTTATGGTTGGTTTTGGGAAAAAGGGGTTCTAGTTTCTGTGGGCAGCCCCAGGGGAGAATGAGGGTCCAGAGGCAGGAGGGTCAGAGAAGGTCAGAGAAAATCTTTTGCTTCTGAAGCCTTCATTTTGGGATGTCATTTTTCTGAGCTCCAACAATAGGCAGACAGTTATTTATTTACTTCAAAAACAACTTCTGGTTCTCTACAGAAAGTGTGATGAGAAAACAGAAACAGGTAGAACAGGTCTGGACTCAAATCCCGACTCTTGTATCTGAAAAGTTGTGTATCTAGATATGCCATTTCTTCCTTTTCCATGTGTCCTAATATAAAAAGTGGCAAAAGTACCCTATTTATGTTGGTGGCTGGGAGAAACAGACACTTGAATGTATGAGCAATGCAGGGCATGTGGTAGATATTTTTAATCAATGCTCATTCTGTGTGTGTGCGTGCACACAAAGCACGCACAAACATACTTCTTGCAGAACCTTATAGCAAGAAGATATTTGTGGTAAGTGCTGTAATGTACCTACAGTGATCATTTTAACAGCTCTTCCTGCTTTCTGTATCAGGTTTTTGTTTGGTTGGTCGGTTATTTTTTGTTTGTTTGGTTTATGGTTCACTTTTTTTTTTTTTGAGATGGAATCTCGCTCTGTCACCCAGGCTGGAGTGCAGTGGCGTGGTCTTGGCTCACTGCAACCTCTGCCTCCTGGGTTCAAGCAATTCTCCTGTCTCAGTCTCTCAAGTAGCTGGGATTACAGGGACCCATGACCACGCCTAGCTAATTTTTGTATTTTAGTAGAGACAGGATTTCACCATGTTGGCCAGGCTGCTCTCGAACTCCTGACCTGACATGATCCTCCCCACTTGGCCTCCCAAACGACTGGGGTTACAGACCTGAGCCACCATGCCCAGCCCATGGTTTACTTTTTTGTTGTTCGTGTTCTTCAGCATCCGTTCTTGTCAGCTCCTGGGTTATTGCACATACTAAGCAACTATTTTTTCTCAGTGATGTTTTTCTTTCAGTTGAACTCACTGTACGTGTAGAAATTAACACCCTCCTTCAACCCAGGCATCCACTAGGCTATAAAATCAATTCCTTTATTATTCCTTGCTGTCTAATTCCTCTATCTTTTAAATAGAAGTGTTGCTTTCCACTAGACCTTATCCAAGTTCTTAATATTATCATTCAGTTTCTAGGACTACAAACTAGGCTGAGCACTCTAATTATAGTCTAACCAACCTGATCAAAATTTGGGAATTAATTGGTAGTTTCTACATGCTGAGATCTCCCATAGTAATTTCAATGTTTTTGTTTAATGCCTTATTTAATGCTTTGTTTAATGCTTTAGTCTGCTTTTGGAAAGTACTGTTTAGCTTGTGTTCCATTAAGACTACCAAGTCAACTTTGATCTCAGTTCCTCAGAGGCGGTGCTCATTTTCCACCTTGGAAGTGAGGTGTTTTTGTCGTGACGCTGGTGGTGGTGGCAGTTGAATTTTGGTTTTGAACTTTTTTTTTTTAAACTTCTAAGTTCACCTTTTAAGATTTTCACAGGCTTGAACTCTTGATAGTGTGCTCATTATCACAGACTTCATATAGCCTATAAATAGATATCAGCAGCCCATATATAGATATCAACAGCAATAATCTGAATATGAAAACAATACTTCTGAAAAGCTCTCTGATTTTTAGAGCTCTTTCAAGAAAGGCTGTATTAATATGAATGTTTCACCCACTCACTCCCATTCCATACCCCACCCAGCCCCTGACCCTGGCTTTGCATTCTCATGGACCTGTACTCATTCTCTGACTTCAGCTGCTTTTTATTTATTATTATTATTATTTTATTTTGATATGGAGTCTTGCTCTGTGGCCTAGGCTGGAGTGTAGCAGTAGCATGATCTCAGCTCCCTGCAACTTCCACCTCCCAGGTTCAAGCAATTCTCCTGCCTCTGCCTCCTGAGTAGTTGGGATTACAGGCATGTGCTACCATGCCCAGCTAACTTTTGTATTTTTTTGTAGAGATGAGGTTTTGCCATTTTGGCCAGGCCGGTCTCAAACTCCTGACCTCAGGTGATCTACCTGCCTTGACCTCTCAAAGTGCTGGGATTACAGGCTTGAGGCACCATGCCGGGCCTAACTTCATTTATTGGTACCGAACACATCAATTTTGCTTAGGGAAAGGTATGAAGCTTTTCTTTCTTTTTATTCTCCTTTCTTTTTTTAAAAATCAAGAAACTAAATTTAGAGCTTTTCTTAGAGTGATTACATTGTTGTGTGATGCTGCAGTCTACAAAACCAGGAGCAATCATCATTCAAGATGAAAATGCTTCCTTTAATTATATGAAATGTCAGTCTGCAAGTTACATGGAGTGGAAGGGGTTGGGTTATTCCAAAACCACCAAAAGACAAATGCATTTACAACTTCTATTAAAATCCTAAGCCTGTAGCTTTAACAAAATTAACAGGATTTCGATGCATTCCTGATAGGTTTGACTTATAAATTTCAATTCTTGGCCCCCATGCCAAAGCTTAATGCTGCTCATCTGCTCGTTTCTGCTCCCCAAGGACAAGGCTATTTCAGGAGACACATTTTATATTTCCATCAAAACCAGAGACAGCGTCTTTAAAAAATAAACCATTGTTTTTCCTTTTTTTTCTTTCTACCTATGTGATTTGGGTAATTCAACAGTGAACGAAAGAGATGAAAAGATATGATTTAAGACACATTAAGAATGTAAATATATATAAAACAAGTTTGGCTTCTGGTCTCTTCTGCAACAATTAATTTCGTGAAAGTGTTTCCTGGTGGCTTGCAAACAATGCATGAACATGCACCATGGTCTTTGACAGGACATCAAAGAGCCGGCAGGGCTGAGATGACTTCCATCACGGAAAATCAATTTCCTGTAAATAGTGAAGAAGTAAAGATTTTAGGCCAACATCAGATATGATTCTCGAGCATCTATTTTCTGCTTGTTTTCTGGAAGCGCTTGGTGGAAATTTGAAATAGATATTTTGCCCCATCAATTAATTATTTTTTCATCATCATCAGACATATCGAAGTTAATATTTTTTCAAATTTTTAGACCCCATTTTGTTCCAACAGTACATTCAACACAGTTAAACAATAAATGTCGAGTGTTTCCTGTTTGCAATCTGAATATACATATAAATGCTAGTGAGAAATGAAGAAAATAAAGATTCAATAACCAAAGCCTAAATCTACATAAATTGAAAATAAAATGAGAAGTTTAGAAATATGTAGATAAGGTTAAAATTGCATATAAATTCAAGATGAGTTTTATTATGGCTCATTATAACTAATTCCAACAGTTGTTAGAAATTATTTGAAGAATTGTGATACTGTTTAGTAATATGTTATGTGGAAACACAGTTAGGAAATCTTTCCATTTCTTCAGTCTGGATTTCAGGAAATGAAAGCCCCCCCAATCTCCCCCCAAATAATTCAAGCTGTGCTGTGTAAGTTACAGGAAATGCCCTCCCCGGCCAGCTCATTTCCTCTTATTGTTCACTTTGAATGGGACCCTCAGCTACATTTTCATGCCTCCCTCTCCCTACAGACGTATTACGCCTGGTAAAAGCCAAGGGCTTCCACAGGAAAAGAGCTAGGTCAGAGACACCCAAGGCCACCATGAATCCCCCTTCTATAAGATAATGTGAAGGGCAGTTTGAGAAAAGCCAGAATTAAAAACAAACAAACAAACAAACTAGTCAGTCAACTCATTTAGACCCAATACATTAACAAGAAAAAGAACAAAGCTTCTTCTGTTTTCACATTTTCAGTGTAATTTTGTATTTAATTCCATCTAAATATTAATCTTATAGTTATATTTTATATTGCATATTTTATAAAATGTTTGATATTTATTTGAATAACTATAGTAATTAGGATAGGACTTTGTCTTGAAGGCTCAATAAATAATTGTGGAATTAATTAAGGTAAAGTATGTAAGGATTTCTGTGTTGGTAAGAGTGATTTTATTATGTTTCTGCATCAAAATTAGATTGAGTAGGAGTTTCTTTTCTGTATATAATCAAGCTGTAGCAATATAGTATATTAAACATCATAAAGATATTCTAGGAATATGTATTACCATATGCAAATAACCCTATATTCAGGTTTTCCTTTTGTTTTTTACATTTTTAAAATTATTTCTTTCTAGCTAGCTAACTGCCTATGTCTTGATAGATTTTTATTCTATATCTGATGAAATTAATTGATCTAGCTAACACGTCAAGTGGGTGAAGTTTCCCATTGAATTACATGAAAATTGTTCTGCACTGAGAAAGGCTTACTTCCAGCCCTGGCTCTGATCTTCACTGTATGTATGTACTTGAGCAAGTCACTTTGTCTTATGTGTGCTATTTCTTCCTTATCTAACAAATAGAAATCATGTATCTCCTGGCTGCATCACTGGCTAAGGTGAAGATGAACTAAGATTATAAATGCACTCTGAGATGCAGAAAATGCTATATATGTATAAGATGGTATCATTTGTACAATGAAGATGATGGTATTAATTATGTGACAGACTAATCCTTAATATACACAACAGGATTCTCTCTTTTACCCTTTCAATCCTGATTTAATCAATAGCTATTTCTGGCTCTAAGATATTTTGAGATTCAAAGCTGGCACTGGGACAGAGGGAATGTCATGATTCCAAAATGTATTAGACATAAAGTCATCCAAACAGCTATAATATGTAGAGTTTGGTTTTGACTCATATACAAATTTAATTATCTGTAATTTAAGAAAAGTAGATTTAATACTAATTATTTACAAATGTAATTTCTTCTCAAAATAATCAGAATTGGTAGCACAGTTTTAGCCATTACATTTAGCTAATTTTCCTTTGTGACAGAAAACTAGATATGTGTCCATTCCTTATTTATCCTTTACAGGAATATTGTTTATCAGTACTGGAAATCTCACCCTCATGTCCACTTCAAATGAAATGTGAAAAAGTGATTAGTCTACACACAGTTAGGCACTGCTCCTTAAATGTAATGGTAGGTGAAATTACAAACAGTTATCTCAATGAATTCTCAAATATTTCTAACAAGGGATTGATTGCCCCAATTTTACAGATGACAAAACTGAGACTCAGGGAGGCGAGGTAACTTGCCGAAGCTCACACAGTATGTCTAGAATACTGAAACCTTGTATTAGTCAAGACAAGCATTTTGACCTACACACAGGAAGCTCTGAAAGCTACTTCATCACTGACAAATCCAGTGAAAATTAATCTTCAGTCTCATCCCTCCAGTCCCTAATCTTCTTATGAGACCGTATGTTTCTATTTAAGTATTTTTCAGCTACTTAACTGTGTCCACTAAAATTCTCCATTGTTTTTACAAGTACCAAGCCTTTGTCATATAACATTTCACTCACATTTTTGCATTTAGGTCATTCTTTGTCTCCAAGGCATCAGGTTTTCTTGCCACTCATCTTCTGCCTGTGTCTTCAGTACCCATAAAGCCACCTTGGCTCTGCTGTTTCTCTCCTTTTAATCAGAAGCTTTCTTCCATTTTGTTCCATACCAGTCAAGTTATTTCATTGTTACATTTCCGAATCTTTCATGCTTACAGTTTGCCTTCCTTACCATGGAGACTCTACTTGTGACATAGGATTTTTCTTCTTCATTCTCACAAGTAGCAAGTAAATAACAAGTAAATCCTTCAACACGGAAGATCCTCCACATTTTGCTTATTTATTTTTGTAATTTATACCAACCCTTGATATTTGGTGAAGATATCACTTTTATCAGGAAGACTACTAGGTACATTGGTGTGATTTAGATTCTTCTTCTCTGTGGACATTAATTGCTATATTCCTACCACTGGCCATAGTGACTGGCATTTAATAAACATTCCATTAGCGGTAGAATAAGGGAGCAATTTAATGGATGAATGAAATGTGCATCTAAAAATGAGGTTGCTTAAAAAATTCTGTTTCTCTGATTCATGTTATAGTGTTAGCTCCAAAAGGGAACGTTCTCTACTAATTATTTTATGGTAATCTTAAAAACCTTTAGTAGTTTTCCATCTTAACTATTTTCGATAAATAGTAAAATGTCTAATTTCCTTTGAAATACATTGAAGTCTTGCGAAAAGTTGAGGATGAAATGTACATTCAATGTGTTTTAAACCAGTGGAATTGAACTTATGTTATTGTGCTTGTGCTGTATTGCACAGGTTGAATAGCTTCCTTTCAAAAACTGTCAGACCTGGCATTAATCACTCCGATCAAACAGTAAACCACGGTCTGTCCTTTTTTATTTGGCAAACAGATAAAGCACAGTTAATATATTTCATTGCAACCCTCAGGTGTTCTCCTTCTAATGTTTACTTTAGAAAAGGTTATAATGAAGTTGACTTTATTCATACATTCATTGAAAACCCATTTTTTAGTGTAATGTGCCAGGAACCTCTCAAAGGCTGGGAGTAGGGAGAAGAAAACATCCACCCACTCAAGGTATTCACAATCAAGATGGGGAGGAAGATAAGTAGATAATTATATTCGATTGGTGCAAAAGTAATTGCGGTTTTTGCCATAAAAGTAATAGCAAAAACTGTGATTGCTTTTGCACGAACCTAATAGATTATGTGATTAAGTCTCAGCAGATAAATGTCTGGAATTTTATGACAAAAAGTAGAAGGGAAAACCACTCAGTCCAAGACATTTAGAGGATTCCAGAGGGAGTTCTACATTTGCTAAGTGGCAAAAAGTTGCTGGTAGAGTATTGGGGCGTGGGGGGAGGTCGAGGAGCTTTTGAGTGGGAGGGAACAGCATGTGCCAAGACATATACACAAGATGGGCAGAGAAATGTCTATGAGACTGAAAGTTTATTGGCTGAATTATATTATAGAAACATTGGATTCGCGTATCTGAAAGAATGGAAGGAGATAAAGCTGGAAATACAAGTAAGAATTATTTCAAAAAGGACCATATATGCTCTTCCCAGCTTTGGGGTGGGCGGAGCTTTGCATGAAGGAACAGTGGGATAATATAAGCATATTGAAGCAGCATGCTGGTGTATGGTTGTCAGATAAAATATAGTGACATTTCAGATAAAGAATGAATCTTTTCTTTCAGTATCAACATGTCCCAAATCTTGTATGGGACATATTTATACTAAAAAAGTATTCATTGCCAAATTGAAATTCAACTTTCACTGAACATCCTGTATTTCTGTGTTAAATCTGACAACCTTACTCTGATAGCAGTGTGGAGAATGAATTGGAGAAGAAAGGGCAAGGCAGAGAGACCGATTCAAGGGACAACCTATTAAAATCTGCATTCACCCTTTGAGTCACAATGGCATTGCTATCACGTTGTGCTGGAGTGCAGGATGTGGACAACTCTGTTTCCATGGCTGAGACCCAGAGAGGCACAGCCTGAAGAGAAAGACAATGGATATTCTGGAACAAATAGGAGATTTTAGTGCTCCAGGGTTTACAGGAGCACTGGACCTATGATGGAACCATACTTTAAACTGGGGAGAAGATGGCATGTGTGCATATTTCCTCTGAAGACTGTGGGGTAAAATCAATACTGTTGTAATAAAACATAGGAAACAAAGACCCAGTGAATTTATCCTTGGTCTCAAGGAGAAGTACTCAAACATGCACCATATTGGTGTTTGTATAATGATTTGAACTTTTTAATTTCTTCCCATACTCAATATCTTCTATCCACATCACAATGGCTTTGCAGTCAGGAAACGGTTATCATTAACCCAATTGACAGATAAGGATGTCTGCACATATACACATATTCTGCCTTAGCTCCCCTATTAAAATACCTTTTGCATATCGAATCCAAGCTGAAACCCAACACTTTCTACTAAAATGTTCAGCCCACACTTTCTTCTCCCTGCCACTTCCTATGTCAGCATTATTCAGCCCAGCACAAGGCTCCTCCCCGAGACTTTGTTTGGTTCTGGCTTGTGAACTCATATTGCCACCCACTGGACTAGAAGCTGCCAAAAGGCAAGGACAAATTTTAGCATTTTCCAGGACACTTCTGTAGTATCTTAGTGTTAGTCTATATGCCTAACACTAAAGACTCCGAATAAATGTTTGATTATCAGACTAGCCGTGGAAGAGCCAGAAATAAATTAAAAATCTAGTATCTTCATATGCAGCCTTCTGCTCTTTTGGGTTGTCTTCATACTTTTTAAAAATTTGTCATCCCCTATCAAGCCATACATAGGTGTGATTTCAAGGAGAGCGAACACAACACTGTAGGCCCAATGTTATGTGGAGGATGCTTTATTCGTCTCCCAAGCTCAGTGCAGGAATGAGCACAAGCCACACTAAAGAAAGAGTGTCTGTTTAAACTGCACCATCAGGATAGGGTCTACCAGTGTGATGGAGCTGAGGAGGCTGACAGCTGACAGCACCATCCTTGGCTCCTCTTTTATGCACACTCAGGGTGTGAGTTCAGTCTTCCCCAGCCATTGCTCATCTTCTTTGCTTCCCAGGGAGGGGGACTGTGAACAGGTCTCTCTGCGTATCAGAGTTGAATCCACTAACTGGTTATAATCTGCTCCTAACTAATGAGCAGTTGCTTTATGTTCATGGATATGTTCGAATATTTGTTTTATTTATTTGTTAGCCTAGGACATATACGTATACTCCTATAAATAAGATAATTGCAAAGTGTGTGTTTACTATGTATGGTATAGAGCAGCTATTCTCATGGTAACCATGCCAACAAGTCTATCAGAACCCCCGGAGGATTTGCTAGAACGCAGCTTGCTGGACCTTAGGGTTTCTGATTCACCTGGTCCTGAGTAGGCATGAGAATTTGTAATTTTAACAAGGTCCCCAGGTGATGCTGATAGTGTTTTTCCAGAACCACACTTTGAGATCCATTGATGTAGAAAATACATTCTCATATTTGTCCATGTATGTGTTGTGCACACACTGGCTTACACATGAGGGCATCTATTCTATAGTTGTGTGTTATGTTCAGACAAAAATTACTGTAAATATTGCTTATCTGCATAGCTACTCATACATATATAAAAATATACAAATAAAATGTTTACTCACAAAAGTTGTTTGTATGTGACTATGAGTCTAAATAAATGCTTATGAAAGGTTCTAAGCCTATATAGTTTTATGTATACAAACACATTTATGCAAGTTTGTATATAGAAATATAGTTATAAGAATAGTTCTAGATGATACTTATACTGTGTATGTACATGTGTATAGTATTAATGTATCTTTCCCTTTTACAACAAAGGCCGTATTAAGTATAACATCTAATTTCATATTTTGGTTAAACTCATCATCAAAAGCAGTGGTTAAGTGTTCCAACCTGAGGGCGGAGATGTCTCCATGCTGGCCTTGTTAAGTTTTATTAGAAGGATGATCTTTTCAATTTCCCTAGAGCCTCTTACATATTTACTATATTTCACATATGGAAGTGCCAAATTAAATAAGCTTCATGGTCTTTCAGAACCACCAGGGTCCTCCTATAAAGTCAAATTTCAATCATTTCACTTCTTTGCCTTCCTTCAAAGACATAGTACAATTCTTCTGGCGTTTAACTGACTAAATGAACAAAAATGCAGTCCGAACTCAGTGTGTTGAGTGATCCTGGGTCTTACATCTTTCTTGTGCTAAAAGGGTCTGCTTTGTTCATAGGCGAGCTTTGTCTTTGGAGGAGGAGGAAATGTGAGCCATGAGTTTGGGGCCTGACACTTAGGAGGGCAAAGGTAGAAACAAAAGAAATAAAAGCACCAGATTGATCAGATCTCCTGTGACATACAGTACAATAACAGCTTCTTTCTTCCCTACTCCACAATTCTTCAATGCAATAGAAGAGAAAAAAGAGTAACCAGGAAGGGAAAAAAAGAAAAGGTAGTAAAAAGAGATGGATATACATTGCTAGTCACTGCATTTCCAAGACATGATTATGCTCTGGTTAAATCTCATGACATCACATTGCAATAAATATTACCCTTCATGCATAACTGTATTGGCTGAGGTCCAGAGTCTTTGGGTATCCTACTTAAGAACTCTCAACTAAAAGTGGAAGAGCTAGAATTTGAGCTAAGATCTGCCTGATTTCAGTGGTTAGATCCAGAAGCATAAATCAGTGCTTTCTTAAAATGGTCTGCAAGGAAGGGTTAAATAATAAATAAAAATCCCTGGGAATTCATTTAAATATGCATGTTACAATGGGAACAAGAGAAGTAGTAAGAGAGGACCTAGTGGGCTTGAGTTTTGAACGAGTAAAATAATTTTGGGATATGAAAGAGGGGAGACTTAGATGGTGAGCTGTCAACATCAGCATTCCTCAAAAACAAGGTGGTGCGTTGCCCAAATAGGGACCTCATTGGTATAAAGTCTGAGGTTCATATACTTTTACATCCATAGCTTTTAGCAGGATATTTGACCTGTGATAAGTAGACAGCAAACTCTCATTGAGTTAATTGCCTTTTTAGAGCTGATCCTGCTTCAAGTTCAGCTTCCCTTCCTGGTCCTCTAATGACTAAAACAATTTTACCAGGGGATAAGATTTTATTTCAAATTCAAGATAAAGTTAAATGCAAATAATGCAGAAAAAGAGGAAACATTGACTCAGTATCTGGGGGTATAAATACTCAATGGTAGATCATCTTCTGATATTATGGTTTATTGGAGAGATGGAGAAGGTCACTGAAGATCTGATCAGGGAGTAGGGATGAGCACAAAAATGAGAGAATCAGGTGGTATCATACAAAGTGTGCTTATCTCACTGATTTTCTGGTATCTGGTCTTCTGAGCAGAACTGCAACAGAGGAAAGGCAAGAAATGACTTTGGGAGCTGGGAGACCCTGTACATAAAAGCCTTCCTGGAAGCCTTTCTTTCCAGGGTCATTGTGCTTAGACATTTTTTTTTTTTTTTTTTACATGAGAAGAAGAGGTATCAACTATTCAGCATAGAAAACAAAAGATCCTGAAGGTAGGAAAAACAGTAGTAACTAGGTTTATGAATCAGCTAAACTTGTGTTTCCCCAAATGTACTTGTTTATGATGATCCTTTAAGAGGTTTGGAAATCAAGTCCTTTAGCTAAACCCAAAGTGATTCTTAAGATTATATAAGTTAACAGAAACATCTATTTACAAAAGAAGGAACAATGAGAAAGAAGGGAAGAGTGACAAAGTGAGAGAGAGAAAGAGAGAGAGACAACTGGACAGAAAGACTTAGAGACGGAGGATTATTTCAGCACCAGGTAGAATTCAGCAGTGGCATCTGACATTGTCATGCTTCAGACATTCTGCCATCATAAAAAATTGGATTAATCATAACCTAAAGGGTTCCACATCTGGGTTTCTTAAGCCTGACCTAAATGAGTGAACCCAAGACTGCATATAATGGGATTTCAATATTTTGAAGATTAAGTTTTTTGTGAGTTCTTCAAAGTTTCCTTCTGCCAAACAGACTGAAATAAATCAAAATATTTAGGAAACACATATTCTAACCACAAGTGGCCTCTAGATAATTAGGAATTGTTGTTTTAATTTTAGTTATTTTCAGGAGAGAAATATTTGTCAAGCAATTGTGTCAGGAATTTTTGTAGGTGTTGGAGATACAACAGTAAACAAAACAATTAATTTCTGATCTGTGGAGCTTATTTTCTAATAAAAGGAGATAAACAAAATAAATCAGTAAAATATGTAATATTCTGAATATTTAATATGATTGAAAGCCCTCATAAAGTCTATTTCTAAGCCTTGCTAGCCAGAGTGACTCCCGGAGTCAATATGGACCCTCTGCGGTTTGAAGGTGTGGAGGCCCTGCAGCTTGACTTGGTCCTCACAGACCCACTATGCATTTTATTCATCTTTTGACCCTGGAGAGGTTCCAGACTACTCTGAGCCTCAGTCACTGCAACTTTGAATTGTGATTCTGACATTGACTCTGAAAGTTGTTGAGCATTTTATAGGAGATAATATGTGTGAAAGAGTGTGAATGTAACTCTTGATCAAGAGAGCCCTGCATAATCTTCATTAACATAATTGTATCAATGTCATTAACTCACATTAACCAAGGAGAAAAATCCCTTTTATTTATGGACGTTTTTTATTTTGTTTTGTTTAATAGACTGGACTACACCTTAAGAATTGGCAAGACTTTTGTTGGCATCTATTGCTATAGATTCCACGCCTTGCAGGGCTTCCAGATTGCTATTCTAAATATAAAGGCAACAATGGGTTCATCTAAAGGGCATAGGGGTTGCAGGTGTAGGAGACTAAGCTGCTCTCAGCACATCAACCCCTCAGAAAGACGGCACTGCAGAGCCGAGCAGGGACCTTCATATGCCTGGCCTTTTCTCTGCCTCCCAAGTGGACTTTGAACAAGTCTTTTAACTTCACTGAGCATGTTGGCTTCTGGAAAATTGGAAACAATTACCAACTTTCCTATCTGCAGAGCTTGAGAATTGAGGCTTCTCTCCAAAGAGAAAAGAAGATACAAAAGCTTCATGCTTGAATTAAAAATTACGACCTTCCTATGTTTTGCTAGACCACTTTTTCTAAGTACTCTTAAGGGTGAGCTTCATCTCTCTTTATTCTATAATATGTAGGTTATTCAAAAAATTTATTGCTTTGGTGGTCTGAATAGAGATATAAGAGCCACCATTAGGCTAACAATCGGTAGCAATGATGTTTTTGAGCAAACTTCAAGGGTAGTTAGAGAAGTCTAACAGTGTGTGCTTTATGAGTTAAACACAATAATGGATGGTAGCCAATGCTAAAGGCTCCATTAGGGAGAAGGAGGAGATGAGTGGGTGAGTTTCCATTCACACAGTTTTTACATGTGTGAGTTGAGGACTCAACTGGCAGAGTTTACCACACATACCTACAGGATGCTTATTGGACCAAGTCTCCTAACCTAAAAATCAGAGCTACCCCAGCTTTGCAAACAACCACTTCCTGGTATTTCAATTAATTAAAAATGTTTGTAGAAAAGAAAACAAAAGCTCAATTAAACTACTATGTTCCTAGAAAAAAAATAGGAAAACGGAAATTTCTTTCATCCTATCCAATTTTCTGAAACTGCCTCTTCTGTATTAAAACCGGAATAAGGGTGTTATAAGAGATGTCTATGTTGTTGATAACATCACACATCTATTAAATAATATAGTTATTAATAACAATATACAAATATTACATACATGCATATGTACATATATTGTGTATACATATACCTATATATGTAAATTCCATGTCTGTGGGTAGTTTGTTCTAAGTATTTTCTCAACTTTTGTTTAAATGAACTATTGACTATGTGTGATTTCTCCTAGCATGAGTCTTTGTCTTCTCATTCTCTGGGAGGATACCACTCCATGTGTCTATTGTTTATCTTGCAAAGGTAGATCCTTCTCATTTACCGAATGATAATGGTAGAAGCCTGGCTTTTTTTGTGACATATTTTATTGGAACTAAAGCTGTAAATATATACCTATACTTTTCGTGGATTGTGTTTTATTTTTATTGGTGTCTTTAAGGAATTTGCATGTTCAAATGCAAACACCAATAGGTATCTTTGTTTTCTGACTAAGATCTGAAAAAGAAATTGAGTGAACATTTTATTTACCCATCTCCTCAGGCCAACAAGTCCATATGACACAGATCTGGTTATTCATAAACTTTTTGGTGTGGGATGTTTGGAGAAGACCTCAAAGGATGGGGATTCTTAGTTGTGTATTTCAGGGGTGCTCACCCCTTTTAGTTTTGAACTTCCACTTGCCCACTATGCTTCTTTAAGAGGTTTTGCTTGTTTGGTATTTTGCGAAATAGACTTTGATAAAATATTTCTTGCAATGAAAGGCTTCCATTCCTTGAAATTCTTGAAAAACTTCTAAATTATGATGTATTATAGCTACATGACATTAGCATCAACCAATATGTAAAGAATGATTAAAACATTTGTATCTCATAATAGCAATCCCAAGTCAGTAATTTTTTATTTTCCATTGTCCACATCCACTTCCATAATCCAAGTCCAAATCAAAAATTGCATAATCTTGGCTTTAGTCTACTCCACCGTGATTTACAGTCTTAACAAAATTCAGTAAACCAAACCACTATGTGACTGTTCTTTCGTTTGGAATAATTGAGCTCAGAAGACATCTATCTTTTGCGTTTAGTTTTCCTCCAATTTAAAACAAAAGGACCACAAATTCATGAGAAAGGATCTTACTAACACTTAGCTCAAATGTTCTTTACTGATAGAGAAATGTAGTTGAAGGGATAGTGTGGCTGAAGTCACAGGGTTTGTAGACAAAACAAGGATTGAAACTCAGAGCTCCTCTTTCTGGGCTTAGTACCATGACACCACTTTGGTCTCTAATTTTTTTCTCAAATGTTACTAAGTATTTTGTTTTTCTGTCCTTTTTTTTTTTAAAAAAAAAAAAAAAAAAAGCAAAATGCTCCAAAGGAAAGTTGCAGTCTTTATGAAAACCATATTTTCTGACAAACTTTGATGTTGACGGAAATAAATGTCTTTGGAGAAATCTGGCTTGACAAGTTGGTAATGAGCAAATATAGTTATTAATGTGAATGATAATTTTATTCAGCCTGCAGAACAGACGCCATCCCTTTGGTATGAAGTGCCTCTATGATTATTAGATTCTGGAAGTCAGTCATTATGGAGAAAGTAGAGTTTCTGGCCTTACTGAAATCTAGGTAATTTGCTAAAGTATTCTTAATATTAACTGCTACTGTGAAAAGTAATTGTTGTACCCAGATAATATTTTCAAATTAAAAGTGGCAAGAAACAGATTACATTGCTCATTTAAAGGAGATTGATCCCATTTATAAAGGAAAAAAAAAAGATTATGTGTTTGTATTTTATTTCATCTTATCACAAATATCTCTAAATTGTAGAGTCAAAACTAGACATATAACTTGTACTATTTCTTAATCCTCTAACATCCATATGTCTCCCGAAAGTAATTTTAACCACCTATAATACAATTTTCCAATTGGCATTCCACATTTGAACCGTTGTTGATGTTTAACAAAAGAAATAGACTTTTATCTATTTTATGGAGGCATGTATCTTACTTGCTTTACTTTATTGGAATACAAGCGAGAGACTTGTTTACAATTGAAATAAAATGTTTTGAAATAGGCAGCCAAAATGTGACATTTTTACGTTCAAGCAATGAAATCTCCCAAATGGAGTCAAACTCTAATATTTATATGGAGAATCAAAGAAAAACAAGAAAAAGAAGAAGGAAAAAAAAAGACAAAACTTTGCCAGCATTTCATAGTTTCTTTGGGAGTCCCGATATTTGAGAAAACATTCCTTGAAATCACTTCAGACGATGTTACGAGGAAGAGAGAAGGTTGAGCTCATCTTTGTGTACTTTAAGGAACAGAGTATGTGAGATAATGGGTTGTGTTCCATCAAAGGAACTGAAAAAATAAAGTAGATTCAGAGCAAAAGGATACAACTTCAATACTCCTTCATTCGACAAAGAGGCAATGGAAATGCCCAGGATGTCGAAACTCTGTCATGGGGAACAAGTTGCAAAAGATATGGATCCTGCCTACGTGAACGTATAGTCAGGATGGAGAGAGAGACAAGTCGGCTGCCAAATATGGCAGTGTGCTTAGGTTAGATGGCAGAGGCAATCATTCGATGTTAGGAGAGTACAGTGGAAGAACACCTAAAACAGACTGGCCTGGCTGGGCCCAGTGGCTCACGCCTGTAATCCCAGCACTCTGGGAGGCCAAGTCAGGTGAATCACCTGAGGTCAGGAGTTTGAGACCAGCCTGACCAACATGGTAAAATCTTGTCTCTACTAAAAATACAAAAATTAGCTGGACATGGTGGTGCATGTCTGTAATCTCAGCTACTCGGTAGACTGAGGCAGGAGAATCTCTTGAACCCTGGAGACAGAGGATCACACCACTGCACGACAGAGCGAGACTCCATCTCAAAAAAAAAAAAAAAGAAAGAAAAGAAAATACAAAACTCTGTCCCTAGCAGGCTTTCAGGAGCTGCAGTCTTCGTGTCTCTTCAGTTTGAGACATTCCTGGGATCCTACAGAGGACCTGGTGATGAAAAACCTGTGTTCTTTCATTCCCATGAAAATTAACTCCATTGCTTAAGTGTGGAGCAAGACGCTTTGTGTCGAACTTGCAGATTCACACGTTCCATCTTTCCCCCACTCTGGCCTGGGATCCTAGACATTCTCAGTTGGTTTTCTTTCTCTCCGGTTTCTTTATGGCTCCATCCATGGGATGCATGAGGAAATACAAGGGTGGGGAAGAGTGGGTCAGAATGTTGGTTGCATTTTCCATTCTTGCTCTCTGCTACCACAGTTGGCCTCTTCTCCCTGGAGAACACTGTGGCTCCTACCTGTCCTGACCTTCACACCAGCTGCCCCCTGCAGCCCTGGCACCTCTTTGCCCCAGTCAAGTGCTGCCCATTGTGGTTGCCCAGGGTGCTTCACTGCCCTGTGGGGGTTTCCTTCCATCCTCCCCACACTCTGAGGACAGTATCTTAACTCTATTCCCCCCAAACCATGTGTCTGAGGGTGCCAGTAGCTTCCTGCTGATATTCACAACTGACATTTACATCTAATAGTCGCGCCAGAATCAGAGTGTCAAAACTGAACTCCACACACTCTCCACCTCTCAGCTTCTGCATCCTCTCAGCTGTGGCACCTCCATCCCACTAGTTGCCCAGCTAAAACTCTCAGATCCTTCTCTGACTTTCCTCTTTCTCCTGGGCTATTGTCCTCACTCTTGGTAAAATGTCATGGCCACGAGGAGTCTTACCCTGACCACCCTATTGAATATTAAACCTCATCCCTTGCTTCCTCAAAAACTCCTTCTTCTCCTGGTCTTGCTATATTTTTTCTTTGTTTCTTAGCATTTATCATTACAATAGAACTGCCATCAAAATTGGATGGTTTAAAGCTACAGAAATGTATCTCAGTTCTGAATGCTAGAATTTCAAAATGAAGGTGTTTCTACTTCCTCTGAAGCCTCTGAGGGAGGATCCTTCCTTGTCTCTTCCATGCCCTGATAGCTTCAGGTCTTCCTTGGCTTGTGGAAGCCAATCCAATTTCTGACTCTGTCTTCCTGTGTCTGTGTATCTGTGGGTCATCACATAACATTCTCCCTGTGCGTCTGCATCTGTATGTCCAAATTTCTCTCTTCCTATAAGGACATCAGTCATATTGGATAAAGGCCCACCTTCCTTTATGGCCTTACCTTAGCTTGATGAAATCTGCAAAGACCCTGTTGTCAAACAAGGTCACATTTACAGATACTTGAAGTTAGGACTTCAGACTTCAATGCTTCTTTCTTTCTATTTATTTATTTATTTTTTTTTTTGAGGGGGACATAATTCAACGCATAACATATAGTTGACTTATTTGTTATGTGCACTGTTTATTGTCTGTCTCCACTAGCTAAGAATTAGTATTTTTCAGGGCAGAGATCTTTGTATCTTTTGTTTATTGATGTATCCCAAGCATCCTGGGCTATGTGGGAAAACAGTCGTTGTTCAATAAATATCTGTTAAATGGAGGGAAGGTCTGAATAACAAGCTGTTTTAAGATTAACGTAAAATGGAATTTGACTCAGCATGGGGAAAAAATGTCCCTGAAGCTCTAGGTTGGCATTCTTGATTGTGAAAAGCAACGTTTTGTTATGATGTAAAGAGACACCAAACCCCTAATGTTTCACTTGGAAAATAATACCTCACTGGACATGGAGGGATCGAAATTTTACTCTAGTATTTCTTTTTTTTATTCCACAATTGGTTTATGAAATATGAAGCATTTATTTTTAAGCTAACTCCTGTTAAATCTTCTGAATTTCAGACCTGAGGCCTGACTCTTTAGCAGATGGTAGGTACGTACCTTGGGGAGAAAGAGAGGGTAGAGAGGGAGGAGACAGAGAGAGGAGGTACAAGAGGGGCTGCCAAACCTCAGCCTTGGACAGACTTCAGCAAACAGACGGAAGTGACACACAGCAGGACCGGGTGTGAGCTGACTTTATTGCTGTCCACCAGCTCCGGGTCATAAGTGACCTAATCAACCTTAGCTTGCATCTCTCTTGCAATAGCTTTGTGCCTGTTCGCTGCACACGACCCTGATTCTCACGCATCCTAGGCCTTGGGGGGCACATCCAGAGCCCTTTATGGGATCCAGGACACAGCTGCTGCAATATCCCTTCATTCCAAATCACCTCTCAACCCCTCCCCCATTTATTTTCTCTGCGCTACTGAACCTTTCCAACACTTGGTATACCAGCACCCTCCTCATACCCTCTCCAAATGACTTGGCTGTATTTTATATTCAGAAAGGCCAGCTATGGAGGACCACAAATGGGACCAACCACCCACCATAGCTATTAACAAAACTCAAATTGCATATAGCACAGATATAAACTAGGTCCCACATATTGTATACATAAACAGGTGCGCTGCGTGTTCAGGTAATGCAATGAGGCCTGTTTTCTCTTTTCTAGAACATGTGGTAAACTGACAAGGATGCATCCACTAGTCCTCTGTGTGCTTCCTTTAGAGACCAGAAAATTATTCTAAATATTGGAAAACACTTTACTTCCAATCGAACCAGTTACTAATCTGTATTACTGGGAAAAACTGAATCCATAAAAAAATTTTGCTTAGAATAATTTTCTTACCTTAGGTTGCCACATTATAACAATGAAATAATAACCATGTAATTATAATCATATAAAATAATATTTTATATATAACCTTATATATTATAGGTAACATTACACATAATGTAGTAACAATATATAATACAACTATATGTAATATAGAAATACAATAACAATAGCTTCACTAATCACACATTTATCTTCTAGAAAAGCATTTCTTTTCAATATTGGACACAACGGGAAAAACTAATAGATGGACAAGGGAAAAGTAGAAGTTATTTGTAGTGTCCCAATTCAGTAAGTAATTGCTGTTATAATATATAAGGGGTCCTGCAAACCAAAAATCATAACTAAATGGAAAACCACACCAATAGAAAACTGGCCAAATAGATCACAAATGCTTTCAGAATTAAAACAAAACAAAACAAAACAAAAACAAACCTCAAAAGGCATAAAAAACATCTAAAGAGAAATTCAATCATATTAAAAATCAAGAATGCACACTTGAACAAGGATGAGAATTCACTGAACATCTCTTACTCTGGCAAAAGCAAGCAGCTGGGCCCCACTAGGGGTGGTATGGCTGGGCGTGGCCAAGCTGGAGAGCCAGCTGGCAGGGAGAGCAGATGTGACCCCATAATTCCTGCTCTGAGCGTGCATCCTGGAGAAATTCTCACACAGGATGCTAGGGGAACATTACTGAGAATACTCAATTTTGTCCTTTTAGAGGTGTTGAGAAATGCAGTGAACACCCTTGCTCAGGGGGCTGCAAACTTCTTCCGTAAAGGGTCTAAAAGCTGTGAGCCAGAGGCTCTCTTGCAATACTCAACACTGTCCCACAACACCGACAGAAGCCCCATAGACATGATGCAAATTAATGGATATGGCTGTGATCTAACAAGGTGTCATTTACAAAATCAGGCAGTAGGCTGGGTTTGGCCCTGACTGTAGTTTGTAGTTTGTCCATTCCTGTATATCCCAATTCCTTTTACACATCTTAAATACACACACACACACACACACACACACACACACACACACACACTCAATTCAAAAAGGCAGCAACGTTAAATATAAAATACACATAATCATATATGAATGATGGCTTGTGGAGGATGCAGAGGGGAGTAGAGTGGTCAAACAGAGAATAAAGCAACGGTGTGGTAGGGAGTGATGAAAATGAACCTAGAAATAAGGACTGTCCTAACTCAAGATTCTATACCCAGATCCAATTCTATTTCTTCTAAGCAGAGGCACACAAGCTATGGTTTTGGATGAGGAGCTATAATTTGCTCCAGTTTTTTAAGAACTGAGATTCTGTGCAGAGTGCTGCCAAATTGCCCAGAGTGAGTTAGTATGAAGCGCAGGCCTCTGATTTGATTTGATGATGTACCTAATTGTGGCTGGGAATCACAGTACTTTGTGCAGTCATTCTGAGTGCCTCCCCCCCAAACTTTTGTGTGTGTGTGTGTGTGTGTGTAAAATAAATGATACTAGGTAAAAAATAGCAGGTTTTTTTTTTTTTCTTGATCAGGAAGTGATGATTTAAAAAATGCCCAGGGGGAGAAGAAAATTGTCAAGCTACATGCACAATGGCTTAAATTGTTCAAGATATTACCTCTGATAAAGAAAAATGATCTGTCACACAATGAAATCCTGTCCCTAGGTGAGAAGGGCTGAGGCATAAGCATACTACAGTTGTTAAAAGCAAGGGACTGGAGTGGATTTTGAATTCACACCCCGGATCTTCACTTCATAGCTACATAATGTGCTCTTGGTCACTATCAGTTATCTCATGTTATAGTAAGCATGATATTTACCTGGAAGAACTGTGTTGAGGATTAAATGCCCAATTTAAAAAAAACAAGATGTGTACACAGCGATAACATGAGATACTCAGGAATAACATGGTATAGTCTGTAGGATTAGCAATTCCTAGTTACTGTTGCTTTCCATATTTCCATGCAAAGGTAGTACACTCATTATCCCATACTCCTTAACAGAGAGACTTCTGTTGCCACAAAAGTATCACATATCTTTTGGAATGCTACCATGTGTTATCTTGAACCCCAAGGCATCCAGAAAGCATCCCACTTTCCACTGTAAACAGTCACAAAACATTTTAAAAGAGGTTGATTTTTAAAAGAGCCATTTTCAGTAAATTTGTTAATTAGCAAATTGGTAAAATACTGAAGAAACACACCATGACAATCAAAGGTCACACAGGGTCACACAGGATCCCTGTCTCAAAAGTCCTGTAACAGTTTCTCATCTGCATTGTCCCCAAGCCCTGGGGACAATGTTGGCATTACATAGATGCTGCTCAGCCCATTTCCTTGTCTTCTGCCTGCAAGGCATGCAGTGAGCACACACCTTCTGCAAAACCTCTAAGTGAAACAGTAGGTGGTCTGGATAAATATAGTAGCATGTATCTCATGTCTCAGTTTCCTAAGGTTCCTACATCATATCTCAATCTTTCATATACTTTCCTTCACATGTTACATATTTTATTTCTTCCTTCTACTATTCTGTTTCAGTAAATTGCAGGAATATAAAAATATGTATACATTATGTATAAGGTACGAATAATCACAAATACATATCTATATGCCTATTACCTCAATTTAGGGAAAATAACTGCCAGTATGTCGGAATTGGTCTGTGGATCCCTCTTTCCTCCACCTTTGCAGATTGCATATCCCGTTGAATTTAGTGTTATTAATCTTTTGATTTTCTTTAAGAAAGTTTTACCACCTACACTTCTATATTTAGTTTTGTGTGATTTTAAACTTCATATAAATAAATTGAGTTGACTTTTTCAGGCAATATTATTTTCTTGAGTTCCGTTGATACTATCGCATATAGCTACAGTTTATTTTCAGTGCTGAATGATTTTCCTTTGGAATAACATGCAACAGCTTATTTATTTTATTGTTAGTGGATATTTGTTTTGCTTCCAGTTTTCTGCTCTAACAAGTAGAGTCATTATGAATACTTTCACACATATCCTAGCACACATGGGGAGGACACTTGTTTAGAGTATTTACCTGGCAATGGGATTTCTTGGACATGAGGTATGCATATCTTTAACTTTATTGAAATTATCAAATCACCGTCCAAATATTTGTACCAATTCATATTTTACAAACAATATGTAGGCATTCCAGTTTTATTGACTCTCATCAAAACTTCATATTGAAAGAAACCTTGGTTATTGTCAATATGGAGGGTGTGAAATGGCATTTCATTTCCACTTTAATTTTATCTGTCTAAGTACCAGTGAGGCTTTTAAAGACTGTGAGCCATTTGAGTTTCTTTTTTTTTTAAGTTTGTCTTCAGATATTTTGAATATTTTTCTACTGGACCATCTGCATTCTTTCAAATCAATTTGTAGAAATTATTTATATATTCTAGATTCTAATATTTTGTCAGTTATGTGGTTGCCAAAATTATCTTTCAATCTGTGGCCTAGATTTTTACTCCCTTCTTATGTATATACATGTACATATATATTTTAATATACAGAAGCGCTTAGTTTTTTTTTTTTTTTTCAACTTTTATTTTAGAATCAAGGGGTACACGTGCAATTTTTTTCATGAGTATACTGCGTGATGCTGAGGTTTAGGGCATGAGTCAGGCCATCATCCTGGAATTGAGCAAAGTACCTAATTGGTGGTTTTTCAGCACTTAGCCTCCTCCCTCTCTCCCCACTCTAGGAGTTCCCAGCATCTATTGTTCCCATCTTTATGTCCACGTGTACCCAGAAATTGTTCATTTTTACATGGGCGAATTAGTCTATTATTTTCTGATATTTTAAATTCCCTGTATTTTGCTTAAAAAACAGTTCTTTAGCTTAAAGTCATAAAGAGATTGTCTGATTTTTTTTTAGGTTTTTTTTTCAGTTTTCCCTTTTATAATTAAACCTTTAGTCTATCTGACACGTATTATTTTGTGTCTGGATGAGAAGTATGCCAAATTTCTTGCCACATGATTTCTTTTTGTTTTCTATTGACTGTAAACTCTATTCATTTCTTACTGGAAAAAACCTTGCAGGACTAATTCTATCATAAACCAAGTTGCCATATATCCTGGGGCTGTGTTTGCTTGTCTTACTTTGTTTTACAGTGGTAATATTCTATCCCATGCCAATACTCGCACTGCAGTTACTACAGATTTCTATAATTCCTTATATGTACCAAGATATTTCTTCTCATTAGTTTCGTCTTCTTCAGGAACATCTTGCATATTCTTGGGTCTTTACTCTTCTAGATAAACTTTACTATTAGCTTGTCATTGTAAAAGGGAAGCAAAGCTGGAACGAGAAAATGAAAGGAGAGAGGAAAAGGAATTCTGAAATGGGGTGTGGATTGAATTTCAATGAATTCATAGATCTATTTAGGGAACATCACAATTGCAAACTTTATGGTATTGAGTCTTTGTAGGAAAAAAAGTATTTCTATTTTTTTAGGTTTTCTAAAAGGTCTTTCCAGAATATTTTATAATTTTTTCATGTATTTTGTTAGATTTACCAAGGTTTTTTTTTTATTTTTTAATTTTTTATATTTATTTATTTATTTATTTAGACAGAATTTCGCTCTTGTTGCCCAGGCTGGAGTGCAATAGCATGATCTCGGCTCACTGGAACCTCCGCCTCCCGGGTTCAAGCGATTCTCCTCCCACAGCCTCCCGAGTAACTGGGATTACAGGCATGTGCCATCACATCCAGCTAATTTTGTATTTTTAGTAGAGACAGGGTTTCTCCATGTTGGTCAGGCTGGTCTTGAACTCCTGACCTCAGGTGATCCACCCTCCTCGTCCTCCCAAAGTGCTGGGATTAGAGGCATGAGCCACTGCACCTGGCCAGTATTCCAAGGTTCTTAAAGCTACTATGAATTTCCCATTTTTAAAATCACTTTTTCAATTATTTATAGCTGGTGTATCTAAACGCAATTGATCTTTGTACACTGATTTTATGCATAGTAACTTGATAAACACTTTTCTTCATTCTCATAATCTCTATGTAGATTGTTTAGGGTTTTCTAAATATACAATCATATCACCCATGAATAATGAGAGTTATGCTTCCTGCTTTCCAATCAACAGAAATTTTCTTTCTTTTTCTTGCATACGTTGCTGGCTAGGGCCTCATTTGCAATGTCAAGTGAGTAATGTTCATGGTGGGCATAAGTGTCTTTTTCATGATTCTAAAACAATCTTTTCAGCATTTCATCAATAAGGGTAATGTTTACTCTAGATTGGCATAGACACCCTTCCAATCCTGATTGACTAAAAGTCTTTGTCAAGAACAGATGTTAAGATATTTTTATTAGATATTGACTTTTTCAATGTATTGAACTAATCATATTAGTTATCTCCTTTTCACTTTCAATTTGGTAAATAATATTAAATATTTTTCTAATCTGAAGCCATGTTTGTCATATTGAATAATGCTGAATTCTCTTTAGAATTTACTCTAAATTGCTGTGGTCTCTTATTCATATATATTTCTTTTCGAGACACCACTGATTGGTTATGGTTCTCTCAAAACATTCCCCTTTTATCTTGGTTTTCAAATTTATTGACATAATCTTGTTTTGACTGACCTCAATAACTTAAATTCCTCTACATCTTAAGTCACACCCCATTTTATTTCTTATAATATGTTTTTATTTTGAATTGTGGTTAAAAAAACACTTAACATGATATTTACTCTTTTAACAAATTCTTAAATGCACACTACAGTATTAACTGAAGTCACAATGTTATACAAAAAATTTCTAAAACTTATTCATCTTGCTTCACTGTAAAACTTTATATCTGTTAAATGATAACTCCTAATTCTCAATCTGTAACCTGATTTCGAAGCTGCAGGCACTTATGTCCTGCCATGTATTTCTTACTCCCTACCTGTATCCTGAAATCCCAGTCCAGAGGCACAAATTGCCCACAGTCTGGCTGCTTCTCTGGTTGCTCATCTAATACCCAAATACTGACTGAAACCTGGGTTTCCTGCAGTTTTGCATCCCCTCTTATAGAGCCGCCTTGTTTGTCCTCTGGAGCAGAGCCATCTTCAGGCCAAATCACCTCTAAGACTCCTATGTCCTCTGGAGTCAGCCCAAGTGATGTCAGTATTTTTCTGGGGATCTGTTTCACCCTAAGGAAGAGGTAGCATCCTGCTATGTTTAATTTTTCTTTTTGCTGGGCCACCCATCAGAAGTGCCAAGAGTTGAAGGGCAAGGCTTGTAAATAAGAATCAATTTAATTACTCCTCATTTCTATGATTCACTCAAACATCTGGTACCAGGCATGCAGCCCTGAAGCACTGCTCAACCTGCAGGTCACCCAATAGTAACTGAGAAGGACTTGTCTCTCAGCCTGGACCACTCAGGTAAATGCACTACTCTTAAACCTAGCCAAAAAGGGAGAGAATAATATTGAGGAGCAACAATGTTTAATGATTATGGAAATTGTATCAATCACTCAGTGAGTCAGAAGACATTTGATCTTCACTGACATTTGAAAATGAAGGAGAAGCAGCAGTTACAGAATCTTCACAATAAGCCACATCTGTTATGTATGATCATATTTAATCCTCCTCAACACAATCTTGCTAAGAAAAAGTAATTCTGTCATCTTATGTCAAAGAAAACAAAGCTTAGAAAAGGTAAATAGAGTATTCAAGGGCGTACATCTAAAACCATGCTTCTTTTCCACTAGACATCTCCCCATGGGGCTCACCATTCTGGTGTACAGAGTAATGTATAGATCACCTTGTGAGAATCACAGTGTAGTTGGAGAGACAGACAGTAACTATCACGTTAAGCAGTAAATGACAGGTGCCCCCATTGTCTTGTTCTGAATTTGGGAAAAGAGATGCAATCAGGGAGCTCAGGAATGATTAAAGAAGGAAAGCAGTATTTGAAATTGATTCAGAAGATGAGGATTTTGCATATATAAATTTGTTCTCAAAAGTCTGTGATACAAGCTTAGAGCAGCAATATTTCAATGCATTTTTCACATTCCATAATATTGGTTCATCTCAGTATCAACACTGGTAAAAGTTATGGACTGTGTTCATTAGCCTCATCATTAATGTTTTGCTTTTGCTTTGTCCTCGGCCCCCAAGATAGTGTTTGCGTAATTGAAATCTGAGTCATATATATATTATATGTATATTTTATACATATACTTCATAAAGCATGCTTCAAGATTATTGTTACAATGTAAATCAATCTGATGTTAATTTAAATATCAGGGTTGTTACTGTATGCCCTAAGTTCTGGAAAGCAAACATGAAAAGTATTAGTATAATCATTTAAAACTATTTCTAAAATCAAGGTGAAAGAATGTACTCTATCATTTTGTTATGGCCCCTGTAGTTCTGAAGTAAGTTTCTCCCAATTTCTTTTTCTCAATATTATTACTTCAGTGATCATTTAAAATTTCTGTTAGAACTAAAATAAAAATGAATTGTGGGAGTGTCAGAGCAGCCACAATAAATGTGATTCAGTGGCCATTCTGAGAGCTTTTGAAGGAAAACTTTGGTTTTTAGAATGTTAACTTTATCTTGGGATGTCCTTAGTAGTGTAATGTTAATGCATAAATCCATCCTGCAGGTTTGTGAGTTGTAAACAACCAGTCAGGTTAGGTTGGAGAGCAGGACGGGGCCAGCTTCAGGAGTGAAGTCTGCATGTGAGCTTTGTAGTAGTCTTATTTTTATACTGCTATGACGAAATACCTGAGACAGCATAATTTATAAAGAAAAAGAGGTTTAATGGACTCACACATGGTTGGGAAGGCATCACAATCATGGCGGAATGCAAAGGAGGAGTAAAGACATGTCTTACATGGCATCAGGCAAGAGAGTGTGCACAGGGGAACAGCCCTTTATAAAACCATTCGATTTTGTGAGACTTAGTCACTAGCACAAGCAGAGCACAGAAAAAAACTCACGCCCATGATTCAATTACCTCCCACTGGTAATTGAATTCCCTCCTATAACACACATGGGAATTATGGGAGCTACAATTCAAGATGAAATTTGAGTGGGGACACAGCCAGACCACATCCTTCCACCCCTGGCCCCTTCCAAATCTCGTGTCCTCGCATTTTAAAGCCAACCATACCTTCCCAACAGTCTCCCAAAGTCTTAACTAATTTCAGCATTTTCTCAGAAGTCCACAGTCCAAAGTCTCATGTGAGATAAGTCAAGTCCCTTTTGCCTGTAAAATCAAAAGCAAGTTAGTTACTTCCTAGACACAAGGGGAGGACAGGCATTGTGTAAATACACTCATTGCAAATGGAAGACATTGGCCAAAACCGAGGGGCTACAGGCCCCATGCAAGTCCAAAATGCAGCAGGGAAATCAAATCTTAAAACTTCAAAATGATCTTCTTTGACTCCATGTCTCACATCCAGGTCACACCAATGAAAGAAGTAGATTCCCTTGGTCTTTGGCAGCTCCACCCCTTGTGACTTTACAGGGTACGGCCCCACTCCTGGCTGCTTTCATGGGCTGATGTTGAGTGTTTGTGTCTTTTCCGGGCTCACGGTGCAAGCTGTTGGAGGATCTACCATTCTGAGGTCTGGAGGATGGTGGCCCTCTCCCCACAGCTCCACTAGGAAGTACCCCAGTGGGCACTCTGTGTGGGAGCTCCAACCCCACATTTTCCCTCCTCACTTCCCTAGCAGAGGTTTTCCATGAGGGTTCTGCCCCTACAGCACAACTCTGCCTGGATATCCAGGCATTTCCATACATCCTCTGAAATCTAGGCAGAGGTTCCCAAACCTCAATTCTTGACCTCTGTGCACCCACAGGTCCAACACCAGATGTGAGCTGCCAAGACTTGGTGCCTGCACCCTCTGAAGCAATGACCTGAGCTTTACGTTGGCCCTTTTTAGCCATGTTTGGGATGCAGAGCACCAAGTCCTGAGACTGCACAAAGCAGCAAGGTCCTGGGCCCAGACCACAAAACTATTTTTTCCTTCCAGGCCTCCGGGCCTGTGATGGGATGGGCTGCCATGAATACCTCTGACATGCTCTGAAGACATTTTCCCCATTGTCTTGGCCAGTAACATTTGGCTCTTTGTTACTTATGCAAATTTCTGCAGCTGGCTTGAATTTCTCATCAAAAAATGGTTTTTTGTTTTCTATCGCATTGTGAGGCAGGAAATTTTCCAAGCTTTTATGCTCTGCTTCCCTTTTAAACATAAGTTCCAATTCCAAATCATATTTTTGTAGATGAATAAAATGGAATGTTTTTAAGAGTACCCTAGTCATGTCTTGAATGCTTTGCTGCTTAGAAATTTATCCCACCAGATACCCTAAATCATCTCTCTCAAACTCACAGTTCCACAGATATCTAGGACAGGGGCAAAATGCTATCAGTCTCTTTGCTAAAGCATAACAAGCTTCACCTTTTCTCCAGTTTCCAACAAGTTCCTCATCTTAATCTGAGACCACCTCATCCTGGACTTTATTGTCCATATCACCATCAGCATTTTGGTCAAAGCCATTTAATGCATCTCTAGGAAGTTCCAAACTTTCCTACATTTTCTTGTCTTCTTCTGAGCCCTCCAGACTGTTCCAACTTCTGCCAGTTACCCAGTTCCACAGTCACTTTCACATCATTTTGGGGTATTTTTACAGCAGAGCCCACTACCCAGTACCTATTTACTGTTTTAGTCCATTTTCATACTGCTATGAAGAAATACTCAAGACTGGGTAATTTATAAAGAAAAAGAGGTTTAATGGACTCATAGTTACACATGGCTGGAGAGGCCTCACAATCGTGGTGGGAGGCTAAGGAGGAGCAAAGTCACATCTTACATGGTGGCAAGCAAGAGAGCGTGTGCAGGGGAACTGCCCTGTATAAAACCATCAGATCTTATGAAACTTAATCACTAGCATGAGGACAGCACAGGAAAATCCCATCATTCAGTTACCTCCCACAGGGTCCTGATTATGGGGAGCTACAAGTCAAGATGAGATTTGGGGACACAGCCAAACCATATAAAGCATCTACTGAGGCAAGAAGACAGGTAGAATCCAAAGGTCCATAGCCCCATTTTCTAGGATATTCATTGAAAGTCAAAGTAAACTGCTACTGAGGCCAAGAAGGTCACTGAAACGTAGGGGCCTAGTGATATGTCCAGTCTAGGAAACAAAATTTTAATTTTTAAGAAACTAAAAGCCATTAGTTGTAGCCCTACAAGTAGTGGCAGTAGAGTAGACCCAATCCAAAGTTGGAAATTGATATGGTTTGACCATGTCCCCACCCAAATATCATTTTGAATTATAGTTTCCATAATACCTACGTGTCATGGGAGAGACCCAGCAGGAAGTGATTGGATTATGGGGGCAGTTTTCCCCATGCTGTTCTCATGACAGTGAGTGAGTTCTCATGAGATCTGATGGTTTTGTAAGCATCTGGCATTTCCCCTGCTTGTACTTTTCCCTCCTGCCACCAAGTGAAGAAGGACATGTTTGCCTCCTCTTCCATCATAATTGTAAGTTTCCTGAGGCCTCCTCAGCAATGTGGAACTTTGTCAATTAAGTTGTTTTCTTTTCTGTGTGTGTGTGTGTGTTTTTAATGGAGTCTTGCCCTGTCTCCCAGACTGGACTGCAATGGTGCTGTCTCGGCTCACTGCAACTTCCGCCTGCCGGGTTCAAGCGATTCTCCTGCCTCAGCCTCCCAGGTAGCTGGGACGACAAGCATGCACCACTACGCCCAGCTAATTTTTGTTTTTTTAGTAGAGATGGGGTTTCACCATGTTGGCCAGGCAGGTCTCATGATCCGCCTGCCTCCACCTCCCAAAATGCTGGGATTATAGGCATGAGCCACCACACCCAGCCAAACCTGTTTTCTTTATAAGTGACCCAGTCTCTGTTATTTCTTCTTAGTAGCCTGAGAATGGACTAATACAGAGATAATTCTCCTTTTTCCTATGTGTGTTTTGCTGCCTCTTTTTTTCCTCAGCCTGTGTGTTTTCGTGTCTCTGGTAGATCCTGAAGATGTGGTCATAGGTACATGATTTTTTTTAACTTCTGATCTAAGATATCAAGGAAGGGCTCAAATGAAGTTTCCATTTGGAAGTTCTAAAAGTGGGTCTTTAGTCCCTACTTGGTGATTTAAAGTTTCGTTTGAGTGTACTCTGATACACATCGTGCTTTGCAGAGTATATGTAGAAATCATTTGTATTTGTCCTAAACATTCTGAAATTGGTCCCAAGATTGAGAACAGAGGAATAGAATGGATCAACCAAGTGTTCTGGGCCCATTCTGCTGGATAGTAGCTAAGTGATTAATGCCAATGAACCTTGGGCAGATCCAGTGCCAATCCAAGCACTGTGACCTTGAGCAAGTTACTTAAATGCACTGAGGCTCAATTTCTTTATAAAACCAGGTCAGTAACACCTAACTCAATCAGTTAATTTATGTAAATTACCTGTCCAAGTGGCCTATTGTGGGGACTCAATAATTGGTGTATGCTATTATAATGATGATGATGACAGCAACAGTACAGATATGGCTTACCTTGCAGGACATTTTGTGATGCAAAGGGAGAGCCTGTCAACATAATGCCTGGATGAATAACCCCTTATTTTCCCAATCTACCATCTCCTTTCCCTCAACCATGGGGTTGGGGCCTGTTTGCCAAGCACTCTTTGTGTGCTATCACAAGGGTTAGGTTGATTCTGGGGATCTGAGTGGGCCTGTGGGAGAAGTTGCATGAAGTAGTAAGATGAGGGATAGCTAGAGAAGAGAGACCACCAGTGCTCCAGGTTCTTGATGATCTACATGCAGCTTATGGGCCAGAGGCATCAGAGGCACCTAGGAGCTTGACCCTAAATCATAATCTGCATTTTTGTAAAGGTAATTCATGCTCACAATAAAGTTTGAGAAGCCCTGTCCCGGGGAGTACCCTAGAAAATCAAAAGCAGGTTCCTGGGTGAGTAATAGGGGACAGAAGCCTGATACATGCAGAAATTACAGGGAGATGACCAAGGTAGGAATTTCATCAGGGTCCAGTTGTTTTGAAGGCACAGGTTATGGGCAGAAAAAAAGCACTATACAGCCCAAATATTAATAGATATGAAACATAAGCAAACAATTTATTTTTTTTAACTTTTCACATACATTCTGCTCAACTCTGTGTGGCAAATATGATGTTTAGTATCAAATGGTACCCATTCACATTTTCTTAGTACACTAAATGTATTACCAAGTTAAAATTCCATTTAAAGAAATGAGAATCCCTTCCTAACACATTTTACAGACTTTAAGGAACTAGAGTGACCCAGTTCATCAAAATGCACTTGAAAAATTCTGTCTGGAACTCTCAGACCAATGCTATGCATTAAAGATTTTATTTTTTTTCCTTCTGTCTTTGCTCTTCCAAGGCTTGACTCCTAACCACTTGAGATGGAGCTAAAGCTGACAGAGAAAGTGAAAATCTTCTGCCTTCTTGCCCGGAGGAAATGCTTGGCAGGAGATTTCCAAGCTGTGCTGTCATCAAAGCTAAACTTAACCTTATTCAGGAAAAGAACCCTTAACTTTCAAACGAACTCCTTGTCAGACCATTCAATTTGCAAAGTACAATGTTGGGGGGATAAAAAAAGGAAGAAAAAATAGCAATGAATGCGTTGATGTTTGAGATTGAGACTTGAAATGATGACTACTCATGTTTTGCAATGACATTAAAGTTAAATGTCTTGGTTCACGGGCACTTACCACTCCCTTCATCACCATTAATCTTTGCTCACAGTTTTGAAATACACCACTTGTGTCTTCAGCAATGAAATGAAATTTTCCCGGGGTTATAATTGCTTTCCAGTGTGTCTTTTCTCATGTTATTTGATTGCTAAAGATTTTCTTCAAAATGGGAGATATTTAGTGAACACAATACAATGTATTTTCCTGCTATTTTTAATCTGTTCATGCATAATTTGAAGGGTTTGGTGAGGGAAAAATGGAAATTGAACTCATCTGACCGTGACAGATTTGCAAACTCTAATACAACTTAAACTTTATTGATGCTTTTAAATTACAGCACTGAATACCTGGACATGTCCATATAACATTTATAGCATTTTATGTCTTCATAGCTACAGCCAACATTTGCTTAAGAATCGCAATTGTAATTCAGGATGAGCAAGAAGAACATCATTTTACAAGGAAAAGTAGAGCATGCTGAAGCATTTTGCCTGGAACAAGCTTTTATTTTTAGCCTGTCCCCAAAAAATCATTATCTAGAGGCCTGAAATGTCTCAAAAAATCATTATATTTGAGTACCTGGTAGGTCATTTCATAGAGTACTGAAGAATCCTATTTAATATCAGGTGGGTTTGTTATCTGGACCACAGAGTAATTGAAGGAATGATTGTCTCTTGGGACCTACTCTTTTCCTCTGACTTCTGACTTGCAAACTTTCTCCAGTGTACAGTTTTAACAAATGACACACCACAGTTCAGTCCAGCATATTACACCCAGGATTCTTATTGAGTTATTATGAAAGGTGGCATTTCCAAAATTGACATAAGGAACTCTCTATAGTTAATATTTACCTCAATGTAATACATTCAGGTCTTCTTTCCAGTGCCTTAGCTTGGATACATTTTGTAAGAGTAAAAGCATGTGAGAGAATGTCAAAAACCAGAGGCCTGGGCTTGAGATTTAGCCCTGAGCTCTGCTCATGCCCTTCCCTTCCAGTGAGAAAATACCTTTCTAGAAGAGAATAAATATAGAAAGCAGAGACATCCATCATGGATCACAGAAACTAGATGGTGACTGGGGACAAACCATGCCAGTTTATTGTCCATTCCTGACCAATAAATAGCTCTCATCCCCAAAATACAAAAATCCAGACCAAGAGGCCTAGTGATAAAATCAGGAGGGAGTGGTAGCTACTGAAAGCTAAAAACATTCTCATGTTACAACATTATGATCCCAATTTATTCATCTTCTAAATATCATTTCCTTACTCAAAAATCTTTACAGAGGTTCACAGGATAGTGATAATTGCAAAGCTGTAGTTATCACTAATTAACCATTTTCTTTGTGCCAAGCACTATTGTCTTTGTTGGTGGTTCATGACAACCCTCATTTGTCATGACCTCCCCATGGGTAACAGGGATCATCATCTTCATTTTCCATGGAGGAATACTGTATCACAGAGAAAGAAATGCATGGCCCCAACTTACCAAGTCAGTCAGCGGAACAACTGGATACACAAGGTACCGGGACCCATAGCTGTGATGTTTCCATTCTATCTCACACATTCACTCCTGCCATACCTTGCTCACTCATCAGACTTCAAGGCCCTGCACAACCAGGCTCTCCTCCAAATGACTAGGTATCTCCCCAACTTGTTCAGAGTTTTGATTTCTTTACTTGCAAAATGAGAGGGTGTTGGAGGCTGAAACAAGTAAATCAGAGAGAAGATGCTTTGCCTACCCAGTTAATACTCTTGTGACCTTCATACCTGTGCCTCCTCATCTGTCAAATGGTCACCATCTTGGCTGTCCTTCCTGGCGTAGATGATTTTTGCAAAGCTCAAATAAAGAAAGCATTTAGAAATCACACACATAGGAAAAATGGTAATGCCAATCTCATAGATATTCTCTTCAAGTGCTCACAATCTTGAACGCACTTCCCTGTGTGACTTGGAAACATAAGTCACTTTACTGTTGCCCAAACATTTTCCATTTTAGAGACCTGTACAGTTTCTACTCAGATTTTTTAGTCTTCATTTAAAACTGTCCTCCCCTTATCTAAACCTCTATTTAACCAGTAAGCAATTCTCTGTGGTCATCACTGTGAAATGCAGTGAAAGTAGGAAAGTGAGTAAGATAGGGCCTCAAAGAGCTCAAGGACCCGCGTGCTACATCATCTTCAAAATAAACACCTGTCACTGAGTTGGTCCTCCTAGTAGAGGTGGAGTACTAGACACAAAAGACCCCATAAAGGAGAAAAGGAATATCTTGCCTGGAGAGATCAAGGAAGGCTCTGGAGTATTTTCATCCTGTGCATTGAGTGCATTGTTGATGAGTGAGCAAGGGGAAGGTGATGTGTAGGCATCCAAAACAGAGTCAGATATAAACACAGCCAATAAATTGGCAAATCCAAGCACAAACTGAGAAATAAGGAGTGCCAGAAGATTAAATAACCAAGAGTTTGATCATGATGGGATATACAGAAGCAAGGAACTAAAATTTTATTCTGAAGGCATGGGAGACTACCAAACTTAGGTCAATGTCATCTTTCTTATGTCCTGAATATGGAATTCATTGCTCACCTGTCTTTGGGTAATTAAAAACCATCACCTTATGACATATTATGACTTGTCATCTGAATATAAATATATGTTTTCAGTCTTGTGACACTTATTATTATAGTTATCTAAAGAAAGATGAGAAGCTTTAACTATGATTTGGAAGTCATCTAAATGTGGGACCATTTATCACCTCTTTTCTGTGTGTTATAAAGATATGTTAATTTTAGACATTGATTTGTGAGCTTCCCAGTTCTTCAGGAGAACAAGCTAGATTGTCAATAGAACTAGAAATACTGAACTAATTATTTATTATTATTCTTACCTTCCTTTTAGTTCACCAGGTCATGATGATTCCAATACAGTATGACTAAAGTTACAAAGTTCTCTCCATTCCAGTTGTCATTGTTTTAGTTCAGGCTACCATTATCATATATATATATTCTTTTACTATTCCAAATCCCCTGATTGGGTCTCTTAACACAGTCTCTTGCCCTCAATACTCTATCTCCATCTCCACCCAAGACACTTTCCATACTGAAATTGGAGCAAACTTTCTAAAATACTAATTGATGTGACTCTCTTGCCCAAAACAGTATTTCCCTGTTTTTATTTCATTTTGTTTTTAAACTATTTTGGTTCCTACTGCCTGTATAAGTGCAGAATTTCCTTCTTTTTAAGCTTATGATCTTCAAAACATGAGCTTGGGAGGCCCTACTTTAATATATTCACATTTTAAAAATAAATTATATATATGAACTAGAATGAAATTCAAACATTTTCTCCAGCCAGCTGTCCCACCCTGTCTCATCCCTTGAAAAGTTATATGAGGTCTATGCTTTCTGTTCCCTTTAAAAATCACCAGGTATTGTATCAGATAGCATGATGCATGATGCGTGGGACACTGTACTTAAGAAATATTTGTGGAATACAAGAAAAATGTGATAAAACCTAAAAAGTATACTATGTTTGGTCTTGGAGCATAAGTAATGCATAAACAACATAGCCCTTGGTACAGAATTATCCTCCACATTCTGAACAGATGATAAAGTGCTAAAAACCATGTGGATGGAAAAATTTTAAAAGATATAGTAGATGGTCCTGGGAATATCATTTTTCAAGGACAATAGTTGGAACTGGAGATGATGAGCTTAGAAAGCAATAGAAGATGAAGGCAACTTAAATTCATCTAGTTATCTGCCCATCATCGATTTAGATATTTTACATGAATTGTCGCTTTTTGTTCTCACAACAAGCCTGTGTATAGTTATCATCCCCATTACATGTAGAGAAAACTGAGATTAATTAACTTCCCAAAGGACACATAATTAGTAAGTTGCGGAGTCAGGATCTGAATTCAGACTGGGCTGGATTCCAATGTCTGGTCTCTTTGCAAATTTACTACAGTTTCCAACTAACACACACACACACACACACACACACACACACACACATACATGCACACACACACACGTAAGCAGCCACATTATGATCTTGTAGGACCACTCCTTCTGTCTCTGGGCTGCCATTATTTTCTGATCTACAAACACCGATAAAGGTCAATGTTTGTTCAAATTATCAGTACATGTTTATCCCATCCACTTCTAAATGTTTGGCATTGACCCCATTGGTTGTGCTACCAGCCAGCTGGCCAGTACTCAACTCAAGCCTATCTTTCTAATCAGGCATTTTCCTAAGTTCCAATGAGCAGAATGAGACATACAGAGATGTTCATTTTTCTTTTAGAAACATTATGCCTAGACCCATGCAAGATGAAAAAGGTTTATGAATGTGTATGGATTGATTGAGCTACACTTTAAGATCATGGTTTCCTGAGCAACAAGGATTTTCAGTGTAATTTAGAACCACTCAATGCAGGATCATGATTAGCTATTGGAAGTTTAGCCCCATTATATTCAAAAAAGAATAGATATCTACGGAGAAAGACACGGTTCTAGAAGAGAAACTCTCAATTCTGAAAACTACTGAATGAACAGAAATACTGTCTTTACAAATTCCTTGGTTGCCTCCTTTCCCTCATCATATGGACAATGAGCTTTTTAAAATATAAAGACATCATCTCTACTTTTAATTTTTAAAAATGTCTACCTTCCATATTTTTTCTTTCTCCCAATCTTATCATTCAGTACCATCCAATTCATTCATTTACGTAACTTTTCTTCAGAACCAATAAATTCTGAGCATAATTTGGCACTACTTTATAAGGAGTGAGTGTGTGCATGCATGTGAGTGTGTTGTGAGAAGTGTTAATAGATAGGGAGGAGGGAAATAGGGGTGTATAGAAGCAGAGTGAAATTTGTGGAAACTTTTAAAGTAGGAAACATTTTATTTTTTCAAAGATGTGTGTTTTTTCTTATTAGTCTCCTATAAAACCCTTCAAAGTAATCCAGCCACCACTCTTAGCTTCTCATAATCCAGAAAATTCTAATTTTTATTTATGCTTTTATTTATAATTATTTATTTATTTACCTTATATACCCATTATTATAAAAGGTTTAATAGCTTTCCGATTAAGCTATGACACATTATTCCTAACCTTAAAGGTTTAATAGCTTTACCGTATTTGACGTTAAACACTGGCAGAGTGATGCCTTTGGAGGCACAGTCCTCAGCTTCTAACAAAGCCGATCCTAACAACAGGTCCCTTACTCCTGAACTTGGTCTTACTTTTCGATTCTTTGACCAACTTTCAGTACCACAAATGATTTCCTCAACTTTAGGATTAGCTGCGACCTACCATGTGTAAGTAATTCTGCTCTTTCATCCTCATGATGCCACCTCTGGAAGCCAAGTTTAAGGCTGGCATACCTGGTTAAGTATTTTTGAAGGAAACATATTAAAAATAGGGTTTTTAAAAGATGGCTTAATGGGACTAGAGCTGGGTACTACTTGGCTCTGTCAGTGAGAAAACTAATGGAAAAGACCGTTGCAAAAATTATGACATAGTATTTGAATATCCAGAACTAGAATCAAATCGTGGGAAAGGTAAAATAAATAAGTGGAAAACTGAGAGATCATCCCAAGAGAAAACAACAATTCAACAGGATGGAACTTGTGTCTTTCATCCTTTCACTCAACAAAGAAGTACTGACTAATTTATGTAGTCTCAAATACTAAATACCAGGGGAAAAAAGAAATCTGTCTAGCCTCACCCTTTATATTTGCACATCATTAGCTGATTATATTTGTCACATATGAAGGGCTCAGTTGTAAACAACATAACTCTTGGTACAGAATTACCAACTTGTTGCATTAGATTAAGTCACTGGTAAATTAGATTTAGAGCATGAAAGTGAAAAGAGTAAAGCAAAATAGTCTATTGTAAAAAAAACTATTTCTAACCTGAGAATCAAAACATAGCCAAAAAAAAAAAAAAAAAAAAAAAAAAAAAAAAAAAAAAAAAAAATCAGTGGCAACACCGAAAATAAAAACATCAAAAATAACAAAACACTGCTTTCGTCTGAGCTGTAATCTGAGAAGAAAACAATTGAGGGAAGGGTATTTCAGAGCTGTTGAGTTTGGGCTCATTGTGGGATATCTGTGTACAGATGCTCTTGAAATTCAAAAAAGAAAGAGCTATATTCACACAAAATTGTCAAATAGAGAGCGGTCTGCCATCATTTTAGAGTTTAAAAGCAAGTTTCAACTCAGGTTTTGTACAGTCACTTTGACCTTGGTTCAAAGCCTAGTTTAGATACTGCAGAGACTGTGAAATGGACAAAAAAATTTATAGAGCCCTCATCCATAGAATAAGGTGATGGTCTCCCTGTTGCAGCGGCTGCAGTGACTGTGAGCAACTGAGACAGCTGCACCAGGAGGCTCCCAAGGAGTCAGGCCTGCTGCTGCTGCCTTTTGCTTATGGGGTTTATGATGATATCCTTCCAGCAAGCCACTTACAAGCAGGAAATTAGTAACTCCAAATAAACTATTTCCTAAAATCTTACATAGAATTGCTTTAAAAGCCTGGAAAGAATTCCAGAGCCCTCTTGTTAATCCTTGGACAGGACTAACTCCCTATTCTGGGTGTTCCCGCAATCTACTCCGGCCCCCTCACCAGTCACTACCGCAGTGCAGGGAGAGATGCTGTGTTTATCTCCACCATGTTTGATGAATTTACGACAATTACTTTTACTCTGCAAAGCTTGACAGAAATTTTGACACCTAGTATGTGCTCAATTAAATTGTGTTGATGAAATAAATGAACAATAACCCCTGCAGTTATAAAGTTGAGGAATCTGAAATACAGGAAAGTGAAAAAGAGAGTACATTACTAGTGCAGGCAGAAGGCTCAGGACTCCTGGATCCTAGACCAATGGTCTTTTGCATGTCATTGCTCATGAACATAAGGAGCTTATTTCAAAAAATGTATGGATTGTCTTTCAGTCCAAAGTAAATGATTGTTTTCTTGAGCTCAGGGTCTATGTATTTGACTTTATTCTGTCTTCTCATAGCAAGAAACACAACCATAAGTATTTAGCAGATGATCAAACAGCAAGTTCTACATTAATCTGGAAAAGAATGTCAGGATAGAGAAGACTTGGCCTTCCTTTCATGACTGATTTTAGAAAGCTGTATTTTTGGTCTACTAATTATGAAGTAATTTATCTTTTAGGATTTCATCGTGAAGAAGGCGGGCAGGGTCAGATTCAAGAGTAATATTACAGTATTTATTTTTGTTGTTTTCTAAGTGAAATTATAGGTAACAAGGGAAAAAATAATTGAAGCAAAAGGCATGAGTTGTCATATCTAAGCACTGTTGTAGGCACTCCACAAAATGCATGCTTTATATCTTTTAAACAAAGTAGGCCATTAAGTGTGCAATGCTAAGAGGAATTTTATCTCACCTATAAATACAAGTGAATCTTTTAAGCTCCAAATCCCCACATACAGACAATTTACTGTGGTAATCAAGACGATGCACACAATTTAACTTCAGTATCATCTGTAACTCTATTGGTATTTTAATAATAATGAATAAAAATATATGCTGGTAACAAAAAATGTTACTCGAAGTAGAATCATTTTAAAGAGTCAATGATAATTTCCCAAAAGCTGTGTAAATATCATATTTACTTAGAATTCTCTGTTTTGCCTTTACCTTGTAATTCATATGAAAGAAGACCTTCAGTATTTAACTGCATACGTATATTGAAGAACATATTATCCCCTCTTCTTTGAATTGGAAATAACAAACAAAATGCTTTGTCCATGCAAATATTAATAAGGAAATGAATGTTTCTTTTATTTGTCTCTTCTTACCTTTTTTCTTTTGCCTTTTTTCTGTTTGTTTGACTTCTCCCCCCCTGGGTGGGGTGGGTAGGGTTTTAGCTAGGGGAGATATTAAAAATAAGAGAAAAGTAAAAAAAAAAAAAAAAAAAAAAAGAAGAGAAATTCAAATTATCCTGAAAGTTATAAACTACTCTTCATCAATGTTTTTCTGTTCTCCAGGAAATAAAATAATGTCTTTCACTTTGCAGAAAAAAGGTCATCCATTATAACGGTTGTTATGAATACTACTACTACTAATGGTTACCTGCCTTCTGCAAAGGTGGCAGAGAACGGGACTAGTGGTCACCTACAAACAGTAAGGAAACCTGAGTTTTCCTTCCAGCTGGTCAAATAATTAACTGAATAATCTTGGGCAGTCCTGTCATCTCCCTAAACTCCCTCCATACTCTTATATGTAAAGTGAAAGGCTTGGAACCTATAATTTCAGAGGTTCCTCCTGTTTCAGAAATCCTCTTAGTCTATGAATCATATGCAAACAGGACTAGGAGTATTTAAACAGCTACTGGACAGAAAGAGCTAAGGTGCTTTTGGTTATACCCACAGAAGTAGATTTTTATTTGGGGGGGATGATGGGAGAGTGGTGGCCTTTACATTATAAAGAAAATGAGTACAGATGACAGCAAAGTTATTTGTTGAAGAAAAATGGGGAATCAAACATACATATGAATAAGGATTTGCATTTTTAAAATAGCCTTCTATTGCATCAGAGTTTTGCTATATAACTCTTTTAGAGAAAAGACCCATGAAGAAGCTTTTAAAGATCTCATTTTGAAAATATTCTACTAGGCCAATGCATCTGTGAAATTTGGTTCATTCTTGGGAAGTGATTCCTGGGAAATCAATATAGTTTATCTCAAGCTGTGTGTCCCATTGGAAGTGAATATGAGAGAAGCCTTTCGGTTTCTGATTAGATTTATATATATTTTATAATTCAAACACCTTTCTTCAGACCCTAGTTTCTTCACCCCTTCTTCTTTTCTACATTAAACACTGATGAATATTCACAAACACTTTTGGAGGAACAGAGCGATGGATTCAGCATTGTGCAGACACACTGTTAGAAGTCTGAGATGCACGTGGAGCCTGAAATTGAAGGAGAGCACGGTTTTGCTTGTTGAAGGCTTCAGGAGCATTGGGGGAGATAACGTTTTCTTTCCTTGCTCTCCAGCCACGTGCTGGGGGTAGTACTGACCCAAACTCCACAGTGCTGCAGACCTGCAGAGGAGAGAATGGAGGCGCAATGTCATCTTTATGCACGCACGTGTCTTCACCCATTTTATTCCCCCTCCACTTCACCTTCTCCTGTTCATCTGGCCAGTTGTAAACCTTTAATGTGAACGAGCTATCTATGACACCAATTTGTGGGCAAGTTTTGTGGTGAGAAAAAAGATCCAGGAAATAAAATCATCAAAATAATTTCTCTCAATAGTAGCAGATATTACCAGGCAATTCATACACTGCTTCCCATTCTCATTTTGGGCTTTATACTTAAAAGGGATTTTCCCATCTATTCTTATTCCATCTTTAAAATGACTCTATGGCTGGATATGGTGAAAATGACTCTTTATTTTGCAGACAGTGCAAATAAAGCTTAGTGTACCTGAATGTATAATCTGGAGTCATCCAATCAAGAGAAGAAGCAAATCTAGGAAAAAGGAATCTCCCAACTCTAACCCTCAATATGCTTTCCACTAATGCAGCCCATCCCAAATCACAAAACAAAACAAACAAGTTTTATTGTTCTCATTTATGCTAAATCATTCTTCCTTTGCTTTAAGAATCCGATACATATTTAAAATAATACAGACATTTGAATTTAGAATGGTTTTATCATCAAACCCTTAACCCGTTTATGACTGAGGTTGCAATTTTTTGAATTTTTGCAATCAGACCTTGGCGATAACCTTGAGCAGTAGGATATAGATAACTCTCACATGCTTAGTGTTCCAATAATGGAACATTAGGCAAAAATCAGCTTACATTCCCATTTACTAGGCTAATTTCATAAGAGACTTGCTCTCTCATCAATGTAGGCAAGGTTGCCAAAGTGGTTCATGTGAGATAGAGGTGACAGACGAAAAGATTTGTCTGCTCTGGGGAGCGGGGGGATTTTCTTCCTTTTAGATTTGAGATTTTCCCATTCTTATTACTTTTAGGGACAGGAGATCAAAAGTTCAGATATGTTTTCCATAAGCCACTGTTCAAATGCATAGGGTCTACGAGGAAAGGACTGTTGAAAAATCTTCCTAGGATCTTTCCATTAGCATAGATTGTTTTTTATGAATTTACTAATTTCCAAACTGGAACCACTGTCCCTAGAAACTGAGATACAAGGCAGACATCTTTCAGAGGAGAAAACAGACAATAGGGAATGGCAGTTATTGCCACAGGCTAATGGGCTCTGGAAGCTTAGTTCTCCTGGAGGTCAGCACCTTATAATGGAGAGGATTGCACAGGTCTGGAAGAACAAAACATATCACTTGCCTGAGAGTCTGGACTGACAGATTCCAATTTTACTGGTTTGCTGTGATCATAGTGAAAGTCTCCTAAATTTCCTCATCAGTTTATGTATTTGTTTACATCTCTATATTTCTCAATGGCCTCTGAGCTCCTTGAGGTCTAGACTCTATTTTACCCAAACTTATCCTGATTGCCTCTCTGAGAATATGAACAAAATGAGACTTTATAAATATTGGTTGGACTGAATTAATTTGAAATGATTAAGTTACTTCTACTATTCTGTGGATCATTTTAACAATTTACATATGAATGCCAAGATTACAAAAAAAAGGAGGAAAATAAATTCCAGAGTTGTTTCTTGAGCAATGTATGGTTGAGTTGACTTGAAACATATACAGGGGTACAGTCAATTCTGCGACAACATAATATATGCATTTGTAAAAATGGCTTGCTAATTGTACAATACAAACTTTATAAGAAAAGATTTAGGGGAGAAGTAGGGTTAGGAGTACAATACTCAAAAATTTCATCAGTCATGCATAAAAGACTATAAAAACCTAATAAAAGTAGTAGAAGAGTTGTATACATGCTAAATGTCTAATAAATACATAACCATTACATACAATAGCTATAGTACTTTACCTTAAAAAGAGCTACAACTTTCCTGTGGAAGTGGGTGTCAGAAAAGCTGTGATTTCTTGTTAAGTGGTAGAGAGAGTGTTGCCTGAAACAGGAGGATGGTTATACCTACACATCTGGATGGGTGAGGCTTAGAAGGCTCCTGTGAATGTAGATACCACTTGATGCTTAAGGCCTATGTGTGTGTTTGTGTGTGTGTGGTTTGTATGTTTCTATGGAGCTCACTTTTTTTTCTGCGTTCATCTGAGGCTTCTTGATGACAAACCAGGCATACACATATGCAAGATCTACATTATGTTGAATATAATTTAATAAGTGATTATTATATATTGTTTTCTAATATATAAATAATGCAACAAATGTGTGCGTTTACACAAGTGCTTTGAGGTGTATATGCACCTTCTGTCACCTGCATCTTCTGCCAGAGGTAAAATGGTACTGATCTGCTTTCTATTCGCCAAAAGACCGTGACTGCGGAGAAACCATATCTGCGATTTTTATGTTATTCTTCTTCAGTGAGAATCTGGCTCGGTTTTGTATTTGTCAAACACCTCAAAATATTTTCAACATTTGTATTTGGGAAAACTCAAAATACACTTTGCCAGTTGATTTTAACACACTTAATGACCAATAATTTAATCCTTATGTTTCTAATTAATTTTCTGCAATTAGCTAAAATACTACTCTCTAAGAATTTGCTGAATAAACAAGCTTAATCCTATGTAAATGTTCTTTAAAGAAAAAAAGGAAATCAAACCAATTCTTCCTGAGAGCCTTTACTACCATGAAGTTTACTTTCAAACTAAATGGCATATTTTAAATTTGTTTTGCATGAGGTATGTCTAGATTTCATGAAGTCATTGTTCAATGTCCTATAAAATTAAATGTGTACAAGACAAAAAATAGGAAAAGAATGTTGGTAATATTATGCTGATTAATTGGCTGATTGATTGACTGCTCAATCCTGCCTTTCATTCTTTCCTTTCTTATTTCATTAGCTCACAATCCCATTCTTTCAACAAACCTTTATCAAAGGCTTGTTATGTATCAGATTCTCTGCTAGCGTCCCACAAAGTGTGTACCACCCAATGGAAAATACAAAGAGATAAGTGAATTATTACAAAAAACTTAGATGACCAATTGTCTTAGGCCATTTTGTATTGCTATAACAGAATGCCTGAGACTGAGCAATTTATATGGAACAGAAATTTATTGGCTTACAGTTCTAAAGGCTGGGAAGTTGAATATCAAGGTTCTGGCATCTGGTGAGAGCTCTCTTGTTGCATCATCACATGGCAGAAGGCAAGAGAATGAGAGAGAGAACCCACTCCTGAAAGCTCTTTTATTAAGGCAGTAAACCTAACCCAGTAAGGGTGGAACCCTCATGGCCTAATCATCTCTGAAAGGCCCCACCTCTTAATATTGTTACAATGACATTAGACCTCATCACGAGTTTTGGGAATGACAAAAATTCCAAGCATGGCAACAATATACTAAGAGTGAAGAGCAGTTCCTCTCCATGAGATTGACTGGTCAGGACATCAGTGTCAACCTGGAGGGGTATATCTACCTTGTCAAGACAATCATCTTTGCTGATGGCCCCATCCTCTCCCACATTTGGACATCATCAAAGGATCCTTAGAAAGAATACTTTCAATAGTTAGGATAGGTTGGAAGGATAGCTGTTGAAGTAAATATCAGATTAACAATATACAAGATCGAGGACTATTCACTACTGCTTCATGGAGTGGAAATAAGTTCTTAGAATAAGTAAATTGTTTTCTGAAGACTTTCATACAACTGGGAATAAGACATTTTAAATTATCTTACTCCTCTAGACACAATTATTATGGGAGCTCTTAGGGACTGAAGATGGGAGAATAGTCGAACAATGTTTCCCCTTTTAATCATCTCCCATCTTATAGAATAATCTTGATAGCAATAATTTGAGGCTTTGCTCCAGTAGCTTATTGAAGAAATGTAGCTAGTTGGGTTTTTGAATCAGAAAAATCTGGGTGAGAATTCTTGCTGCACTATTTTCTAGCATTGAGACCTTGGACGATCTACTTGACATTTTTTAACTTAATTTTCCCCGTCTGTGAAAGAAAACCAGACCTGTCCTTCAGGGGTGCTGTGAGGAGTAGATGCAGTAACACATGGAAACAGGGAGTACCTGACCTTGTTCAGAGCAGGTGGTTAATAAATGATGGTAGTTAATTTCTCAACTTCTCTTCTCATGGAATATTTCTTGCTAATAGAATCTGGTCTCTCTCCCTTTCTCCTCCTATCATTATAGATAACTGTGATGATCCACTAGCATCCCTGCTCTCTCCAATGGCTTTTTCCAGTTCCTCAGATCTCACTGGCACTCACAGCCCAGCTCAACTCAACTGGAGAGTTGGTAAGTAGGCTGACTGAAATCCTAATGCCAAGCACTAAATAACTACACGGTGGGTAGATGGAGGAAAGTGAGCACTCTCAAACACTGAAATCATGTCCAATGGCAGTCCTCAGGAAAATATTTAGGAGGAGAGGAATGAAAATCTAATGTAAGCATACTTCCATAGCATAATAGTCATTCAAAGTATGCTGACTCATGTTCACCCAAACCATAATATCCTTTTTGATTATCACAGGAGGTCTTTGTGAAAATTACTTTATAAAAAGCACTTGCTTTCAATAACTTTAATTTTACTTGAAAATTAATATTGCTGATTTTAAAATGCAAAATACTATTAATTAAAAGTTAGAAAAGATAAACGATCTGTTATTCTACCAGCTAGAAATAACTGTGGTTAAGTATATGGTTTGTATCTTTAAAATCTGTGTGAAGTAAGAGCAGGCCCTTAACTAATCTCTCATATGAAATGTTGTTAACAAATACGATGTTGGATATCTAAGCAGATATGTTTTAGTCAGATTTAGATGTTGACTTTTATAATGCGTAGATGCATAGGTAGATAAATACTGAAAAAGATTTGAATTATTTCAATTTTAAGCACTTTTAGATATCTGATAATATTTTAACATCTACTGAATATTAAAACTTTTCTAGGTCACGAAAAGCATGTATGCAATTTAAAGAGAGCTACTGATCTATTAGAGTTTATATTATTTAATTTTCACTATACTTTCCGTTGATATCTTAAGTAGGTTACTTTAGTAGGTTTTTGCAACATTGAACCATCTTTGCATTCTGGAATAAGTTCTAATTGGTGGTGGTGGTTGTTGTTTTTTTTTTAACATGCTAAATAATTTAATTTGTTAACATTTTAATTTATAATTTTAATCTCCATTATTAGTGAGATTGATTTATAGTTTTTACTTGTATGTTTGTTGTTTGTCTTGTACCTCATTTCACCAATTTTCTATTAAAATGGAATTCGTAATTTAAAAGTTAGCAAGTGTCACTGTTTTGTTGAGAAAGCTGTTTAAGAATAATATTCTAAAAACAAAAGAATGGTCAAAGATTCAACAGGAAAATTTCAATTAAAATTTTGTACTAATGTCCTTTGCTGAATATTCTGTGCCAAAAACTTGATTAAGCATTTTAGTTTTATTATTATATGTAGTCCTCACAAAGCTGTTGTAAGCATTATTACCTTTTACCTTCAGATAGGGTTCCTGAGGCATCAGTTTCCCAAGACAGCAAAACTAGAAAGGGGAAATGCTTGGATTCAAACCTAAGTTATCCGAATTCAAAGTTCGTGTTTCTCTTAATCCCATTAACAAATTGCTTGACTAGTATTGAAAAGGGATATAGCAGCAAGAAAAGAAAGTTAAAAACTAATCAATCAACCACAGTCCAAATGCGGGCTATGCCACTTAGAAACTCTCTGACAGTATACAAATCACTTACGTCTCCCGACCTCAGATTTTTATCTGTAAAGTGGCCCAGGAATGTCTGCCTTGCAACATTATGTGCAGATTAAGACCAGACTTGCATATCCAAAATATCTTTCTTACAGCAGGGTAGTGAACTGAAATGGAGCAGGAAGCCCACTTTCCATTTCAGGAAGAAACACAGGTTGGCAGAATTTAACACGGTTTCCAACAGAGCTTCCAGAGAAAGGATTTGTCTCAATCCCACCCAAATTGTGTGGCAGCAGAAAGCAATTACTGCCTAATAGCTCCTGGGCAGTTTCTGGGGGAAACTATGGGTCTGATCACAGGCCACATCTCTCCCTGACACAGATATTGAATGAGTACAAGTGTCTCTGCTCCAACTTATTACAATTGTTCTGCTCACCGGGGAATTTGAGTGCCTGAATCCAAGGCTAGCATGAGCGTAAAGAAAGGTTCATTTTTCTTCGTTTTCCCAACAAGAGTCTAAATTAGGAAGGCCAAGCAGAAGACATAGTGATACAGTTGGGATGCACTGACCTAGAACTCAACCTCTAGTGCATATTCCAAGACGCCCAAGGGTGCAGCCTCTCCTTTACTCACCGAGGCCCAACCATGGCCCTCAGCAGGAATTAAACGCTGGCTCAGGGAGATATGAGATCAGTGGTTCTCATCCCAGGGCTGTGTATTTGAATCACCTAGAGAGTTTTACAAGGAGCATTGCCTGAGCCCATTTCATCCTATATTCTGAATTAATTGTCTTGGATGGACCCAAGCAAGGATATTGATAGTGTGAATAAGCAAAAGCTTTCCAGGTGATTCTAAAATGGAACAAGAGTTGCAAATTGCTACACTGGAGGAATTAATGAGTAAAAAATCCTTCTATTAATAATTATTGAGTACCTAGTATTTGTCAGGCACTGTTCTACATCCTTGACACATAGTTGGCACAAATAGGCACAAACAGTATTCATAAAGAGTGACATGGATAATACCATTACCATACAATTGCAAACTGATCGATAGCTAACATTTGTCATTAGTAATAATATCAATATAATTATGTTGTTAAATATGTCCAGATATCTATGTATACTATAATAAACCATGTATATGTGTTATGTGATATATGTGTGTATATAATATATGGAGTAAAATGTATACATACACACACACATATGTAGTTGAATATATACAGTCGGAGTCTCTCATATAGAAAAAGGTGGATAAATACATGGTTGGTTACATAAATATATTCATATGTAGTAGGATGAATATATATGTTTATATGGATGGATACAGTAACATATACATGCATATACAATCATGCACAAATATATATATGTGTGGTGTATAGATATATTAAGATAAAACTTGAAAGTCATTATATTAATGCTATTAAGAACAGATTTTGTTTCATTAGTGGAAAAATATAAAATTTAGAAAGTTAAGAAGAAAACTTATAATTTTTGTTTATATTGGAAATATCAGTATAAAGTACTGATTTATTTTCTTCCTTTTAAGACCAAACTTACGTCCTGTCTATCCACTGACATGGCTTAGAAGCAATTATAACACTGTCTCAATGAACACTCCCTTTTAATGTGTCTTCCTTTAAAACTTCTCTTTTGTTTTACACAGACATGAAATATATCCAAAAGAGCAAATTGTACCACATGGTTTGAAATCTCAGATGATCTCAAATATAGGTGCAGATGTAAAGGAGCATCTCTCTGGATGGTGAGATTGTGTGCCTAAGAATTACACCCGTCCTCTTCCCCCGGTTGTAAGCTGATGCCTGGCAGCACACAACTAAAAATCATTAACACCACTATATTGAGCACTTCCTATAAGCCCTCACTGTCCCGAGCCTTTAAGGTACACCAATTCTATACTCGCAACTACCTTTTATGTAGATGTCATTGTGATCTCTGATTCATAGGTGACACAGAGAGGAAAGCAATGGCCATGCCAGGCTTTCCCCTAAGTGATCTGAATCCCATGGCCATGTTATTGGCCACAGCACCAAAACACTGTCCTGCCCAGAAAGCCAGAATAACTTCAGTGTTTTAGACAGGGAAAGCTGTGTGTCATTTTTAATAGTTCACTTACTTCCCTCCCTCCTATGTGATTGAAGTATAGTTGACAAACAAAACTGTATACATTTACAGTGTACAAAGTGATGATTTGATATATGTATGCATTTTGAAATAATTACCACAATCAAATTAGTTAACACATCCATGACCTCATATAGTTATCCTTTTCTTTGTTTTGGGGTGGGAACACAAGATCTACTCTTAGCAAATGTCAAGCATACAATAGAGTATTATTAACTATAGTCACCATGCTGTACAATTATATCCAGAGAATGTACTCATTTTACAAGCACAGGTTTGTACCTTGACCAACATTTCTCCCTTTTCCTCACACCCCAGTCCCTGGCAACCACTGTTCTACTCTCTACTTTTCTGAGTTCAACTTTTTTCAGATTCCTCATATAAGTGAGAAAATGCAGTATTTGTCTTTCTCTGCCTCGATCATTTCACTTAGTACAATGCCCACTAGGCTCATCTATGATGTTGCAAGTGGCAGGTTTTCTTTTTTATGGATGACTAATATTCCACGGTATATATGCCACATTTTCTATACCTTTATTGATCAGGAAACACTTAGGTTGCTTCCATTTCTTGGCTGCTATGACTAATGCTGCAATGAACATTGGATTGCAGATATCTCTTTCAGATACTGATTTCATTTCCTTCAGATATATACAAAGTAGTGGTATTACTGGATTTTATAGTAGTTTCAATTTTTTTAGAAACCTCCATACCGTTTTTTATAACTATGCTAATTTACATTCCCAACAACAGTGTAAAAGAGTTCTGTTTTCTCCACCTCCTCACCAACACTTATCTCCTTCTTTATAAGAGCCATCCTAATGAGTGTGAGGTGACATCTCATGGTGGTTTTGATTTCTATTTTCCTGATGATTAGTGGTGTTCAGCATCTTTCTGTGTGCCTGTTGGTCATTTGTATGCCTTCCTTGGAAAAATGTCAATGTAGTCTTTTGCTCATTTTTTGCTCATCGTTTTAAATTGGGTTGTTTCTTTGCTACTGAGTTGTACTTGTTCTTTAAATGTTTGGATATTAACCCCTTATGAGATATTCAGTTTGCAAATATTTTCTTCAATTTTATAGGTTGCCTTTAATTATTTAAATGCTTTTTCTTTTTTGTACAGAAGGTTTATAGTTTGATATAGTCCCACTTGTTCATTTTTGTCTTCGTTGTCTGTGCTTTAGATATCTTAGCCCATTTCAGTTTCTTATATAAGAATAGCTAAAATGGAGTAATTTACAAAGAAAAGAAATTTATTTCTTACAGTGATAGAAATTGAGAAATCTAAGGTCAAGGGGGCCAGATGTGGTCAGGGTCCTCTTGCTTATGGGGACTCTGCAGAGTCTTGAGACAGCACAGGGCATCATACAGCAAGGTGGCTGAGTGCTCTAACATGCTAGCTCAGGTCCCTCTTCTTCATCTTATAAAGTTATCAGTCCCACTCCTATGACAACCCATTAATCCATCAAATCATTAATCCATTAATTAGCAAATGGATTAATCTGTTCATGAGGTCAGAATACTCATGAGCTAGTCAATTACCTCTTACAGGCTGCACCCTTAAGAGGTAAGCACTTTATGTAGATGTCATTGTGATTTCTGATTCATAGGTGACAACATGAGTTGTTGTTCATAGCTGACAAAATGAGTTTCACAGGACAAACATTCAAGTTAGAGCAGTGTCATATCCAAAAAAGTATCATTGACTTTGGAAAGCGATAAACAATCACTCTGAGTATGCTGGTTATTTCTTCACTCTGCCTTGTTCAATACACTGGGCCATATTTTATAATATTCTGCCTCAACACTTCAACTTCCAGCACGTTCTCCTCCCTAACATATTTGCTGATTGATGCAGTCACAATGGCCTGCTTTATTTAGCCTCATTCTAATCTCTCTTCCAAGAGGGTATGGTGAGCCTGCCTCCTTCAGCTCTACCACTCAACACCGAATCCCTCCCCTTCTAAATGTTCAAAGCAAGGAAGAGAACTAATTACCAGATTTTACACACACTCTCTCTCTCCCCCTCACACACACTCACAAACACAAACACGTGTTCAGAAATACATTTAAACTCTTAAAGAGCAGGTACTAAGATATATATGTACTATCTTAATTCCCGGGTAATAGTTTAAAATAGGTGAGCAATAAATACTTGTCAAAGTATAATGTTCAATAAGTTAAAAACATAGCTCTCATACAAATATAAACTCAGCACATCGTGTGTGTGTGTGTGTGTGTGTGTGTGTGTGTGTGTGTGTGTGTGTGTGTATTAAACATATTAAGGCAAGAACCAGTAAAATGGTAAAGCTAATTCAAAGAGTATTTTTGGGAACTGCATATTCAGAGACATTTTGTGAGAGTGAGGGGAGGTAGAAGAAAATAATATTGGAATGAAATTGCTAGGCAGATACAAAACTAGTTAATGTATGTGTTAGTCAAGATTCTCCAGAGAAACAGAACCAATGGGATATATATATACACACACACACACATATACACACACATATATACATATACACATATATATGAAATTATTTATTATGAAAATGGGCTTACATGATTATGGAGGCCAAGAAGTCCCACGATATACTGTCTGTAAGCTGGAGAAGAGGGAGGCTGGTGGTGTAATTCAGTGTGAGTCCAAAGATCTGAGAACTAGGGGAACTAATGGTGTGACCCTCCATCTGAAGTCCACGGTCTGAGAAATTAGGGAACCACTGGTATCAGTCCCAGAGCCCAAGGACCCAAGAAGCTGGAGCTCTGATGTCCAGGAGCAAAAGAAGATGAATATTCCAGCCCCAGGAGAGAGAGATTCCCTTTTCCTCTGCCTTTTTGTTCTATCTGGTCCCTCGGTGGATTGGATCGTGTCTGCTCACACTGGCGAGGGTGAATCTTTCTACTGATTCAAATGTCAATATTTTCCATAAACACCCTCACAGATACAACCAAAAATAACACTTCACCAGCTGTCTGGATGTCCCTTAACCCAGTCAACTTGACACCTAATACTAACCATCACAATGTCTTACAGGGTTATAAAACTTGGGGGTTATATCTTCTCTCTTGGACACACATTTATAAATTAGCATGTGACAACTTCACAGTACCTAAGCTCTACTCACCCAGGAACTAGCCAAACTAAATGACAGGTGCGTTTTTCTGGAGAATTAAATAATTGTTACGTGGATTTGTTTAAAATTGCTCCAGGATGATGTTGAAAGATCGTATTATATTTTCTTACGATTTCAAAGCTTTAAATAGTGTTTTCTTAACACACATTTATTCATTGGTTTATTTATCACCATAATTAGTGAACTTCTCCTACTCTACACCGTTCAGTCTTCCAACACTCTTGTCAAGGAACATCCTGGTATCTCACTGGGTATCCCACTCAGGATGAAATTTAAATGGTAAAACCCATGACTTTCAGAGCATCAAACCCCGCTCAGAAGGATAGAGTGTACTAAATAAAATCCTTGGACCTCATCGCTGCTGAACTATTTCACACTGACGAGCTCCCCTGGGAGTTTTTGGACACCACTGAAAATTGCTGAGTCCCTTGATAATTATATGAAACCTTGGCAAGCACTGAACATAAATGACGAGGGAACACTTTCCCCCCACATGTACTCAGAACTCAGGTAGACACACGTCTGCCCCATACCCAGGAAGAAAGTGTGCACAGCTGATCAGTTTGCCATAGCAGGAGAAGAGACCAACTCAAACATTTAAATAAAGACTGAAGGAAAAACGTGCTGGGCAAATGTTATCTGACAAGCTCCCCAAACCCTGAGTAAACCAAGTTTAATGAGTTCCATCAATAACAAACTATTATTTCTGAGAGAAAACACAACCTCGGAAACAGCCGTTGGCCTGTAGGTATTGCTGTGTCAGTCAAGGTGTGGGCAATCCAGCACACGACGCAGGGATTAATAGTTAAAACCCAACTGTAATAGTCTCCCTGCTGCTATCTCATCGATAGAAGGGATTTGCCAAATAGAATTTTTGTTCTCTCACTTCCACAAACACTTCAGCCTTCATCTCATCACACACAAAGAAAATGAAAAGCAAGGAAGAGAACTAATTACTTTTTGAGAAAAAAAAAAAAAAAAAAAAAAACGACAAAATACATTTAAGCTGGAGGTCAGATCACCATTAACTTAGGTTGCCAAGTCAATCTATATAATTGTGGCTTAGGATGGTTCAGTCTTTGTCAAATGTGATTTGTTTTGTGGCAAGAAAGCTTTTGATGTGGGTATTAGAGTCAGCTGGGCTTTGGAGAAGCACTTACTGTCAGCAGGAAGTACAAGGGCTGGTGGTATAGCATGAAGCCACGGAGTTGTGGGTTAGGCCTTCTTGAAAATGAGGGGGAAGGATTTAAGTTACTTTAGATTATTAAAAGGAAAATAGAAATAGACGTCTTTGGCCCCATGAGAGGAGAGGTTTGTATTTTTCTATCGCATGTGTTTTTTTTTTTCTTTTTCCAAATAGAGTTTGAAAACAATTATGTTTATCATTTGTTCCTTGAAATTTTAATCCATCTTCCTCATTCAATATAGTTTTTGAGATGCTTGCCTGTGTACGTTGAGATTGTGTGCTTCTAGAATGACAATTTTGTTGCCATGGAGAATTTGATTTCTTATGTCAAGGCATTTTCAGCTTCCTGGGTTCAAGGATGGATAAAAAGATTTAAAATCCTTACCTCCTGCTTTGGCACAGACTCCTTGCACACTTACCACTCTCCTTACCACTTCCTTGGGCAGCACTGGTTACAAAATGCTAAGGACCCTAAAGGCCTTCTGAAATTGGTTTTCATCTTGATGTCATCAGACCATCCATGAAGAGATTAGGGTCGAGAGCAAGCAGAAATCAGGGTTCATTTGCACAATTAGCATATCAGCTGTCCAGGGACTTGTTCCAGATTTCAAGGTGAAAATCCTGGGAATCCAATTTCACAAGCAACACTACAACGTCTGCTCTCTGGAGACAACATGAGTCTTCTATCTGGATTTATTAAGCCCCACAGAATTTAGATCTAATCTACTCTGTTTTATTTATACACACACACACACACACGCACATGTGCGTGTGTGTGTGTGTGTATATATATATATATTTTTTGTTGTTGTTGTTGTTGTTGTTGTTGAAATGGAGTCTCACTCTGTCACCCAGGCTGGGATGCTGTGGCATGATCTCAGCTCACTGCAACCTTTGCCTCCCAAGTTGAAGCAATTTTTCTGTCTCAGCCTCCTCAGTAGCTGGGACTGCAGGTGCACGCCACTATGCCCGGCTAATTCTCATATTATTAGTAGAGACGGGGTTTCACCATATTGGTCAGGCTGGTCTTGAACTCCTGACCTTAGGTGATCCACCTGCCTTGGCCTCCCAAAGTGCTGAGATTACAGGCATGAGCCACTGTGCCCAGCCTCTAATCTATTTTAAAAGACAGTAAGTTATGCAGAAATCCGTCACTGGATTACCCCCTCTCCCTGGGAACCCCCCTTCTCTCTTTTCAGTACCTTTCCTTTCTTGTGTCCTGTCCTAGCTGCCCCAGGCATGGGACAAATCTATGCTTTCCTCTGGTGCATCACACTCTCCCTTCCCACTCGAATTGTGTGTGGTGGGTAGAAGCTGGGACATCCACCAGGAGCTTGTTACAAATGCAGAATCTTGATTCCTGGATCAGAACCCATGCTTTAACAGCTGGTGCATCTGCAAATTGAAATTTGAGATGCAGCATTCTAGAGTATCATTGAACCTTTTGTTCTTTCAATTCTCACCTCTATGACTGACTTACTCTGGATCTTAGGGGTAGGAGAGAGTAGAAAAAGAAGGAACCGTGTCGAAAACTTTGGTTCTTCATTTCTATCATCACTTTAGTACTCTGGTATTTTCCTCATTTTTTTTTTTAAGATGGGGAAACAGTGTCAGAGAGGTTAAGTCAGTGGCCCAAAACTACACAGCTAATTTTAGTAGGGCTTGAATTTGAATCTAGGTCTGTCTACCCCTCATTAATCAATTTCTTTTTTTTTTTTTTTTGAGACAGAGTCTTGCGCCCAGGCTGGAGTGCAGTGGCCGGATCTCAGCTCACTGCAAGCTCCGCCTCCCGGGTTTACGCCATTCTCCTGCCTCAGCCTCCCGAGTAGCTGCGACTACAGGCGCCTGCCACCTCGCCCGGCTCGTTTTTTGTATTTTTTTTAGTAGAGACGGGGTTTCACCGTGTTAGCCAGGATGGTCTCGATCTTCTGACCTCGTGATCCGCCCGTCTCGGCCTCCCAAAGTGCTGGGATTACAGGCTTGAGCCACCGCGCCCGGCCTAATCAATTTTTTTTTATTGATCTTGATGTGAGATCTTAGCCTGAATAAAGGTGCTCTTGACATAATTAGCTCTCAGGTAATTTTGGTTCTCCCCTAGGGTTCTCAGTATTTTAACCAAAAGAAAAGATTTTCAGACATCAAGGAAGAAAGAGAAGTCTATATATCTTGCCTTTTGAGTGCCCCTAAAATCTCAATGTGGCCTAATATGCCTGAGGGAAAAACTAACCTTGACCTGGATATTTCAACAATGCCCTAGGCCTCTTTTACTAGGACAGCTATAGATCATCGAAAGATACAGGACAGAAACCTTCTGCTATTTAACAGGAACCTTGGGACCCTGTCTCAGATGGAGACAAATCCAATGTGATAGCCCTCTATTCAGGCTGGCTAATTGCAAAACCACATAGGAGGAGAAGGAAGGGGATTGTAGAAAATTTTTTTCTGTCTAATAATTCACAGATTTAAACATCACCATTTGGCACAAAAAAAAAAAAAAAAAAAAAAAAGTTCCAAAAAAAAAGCGAAATCCATGTACTTCATTCTTTACTTTTTTTTTCTTGATTGTAAGTCACTTCCTTTGAAGGGCCAGGTTGAGATGACCTCTAAGTAGCACTCCATGAAATGCAGAGCCACCACTTTCATGTTTGTAACACTTTGCAAAGAGACAAGAGCTTCTTTAATTCATTAGTTCTTTGAATTTAACTTAAAGCCTTGTGACAAAACTGTAAGAATAGAATTAAAGCATGATTATTAGTGACTTACATTTGTCTAGTGATTGGCAGTTTACAACAGCAATTTACAATGCCAGTTTACAATGTTTTCAACGTGTGTCACATTTAGGAGGAAATAAGATATGTTCAACTAGAACACTGTGTGGTTCTTTGTCTAACCAGGAATAGTTAGAAGGAGTCTACTAGATATGTTGTTGGATACTGGAGTCTTCTTCTCTGGAAGAAGTCTTTCAGTTAAACATCGTGGACATGTCCTTAAAAAGATGAGTTAAGATTTACAGGATTCACCATGAGCAGTGAAAATGGTAACATATAACAAATGCCAAAGAACCAGAAAATGGAAGTTAATCTTTAGTTCATCTTTCTCCAGATTTTCAATTTGAAGACTTTTTCTTTTATGGTGATGCCCTCCTCATTTCTCCTTTTGAGTATCTCACTCCTTGCTTATTCCAGTTATATTCATCTATGCAATTGGTTGATCATGTCTGGACTTTAATTTTCTAGCCAATGAACATGTTGCATTAAAAATCCAGATTTTATCAAAGAACTTTTATCATTTGTTTTGCTAAGGACTGGCTTCTAATGAATCTTTTCTACAAAAATATCCACAGCAATCAGAAAGCGTTCTGGGGTATCTTTATTAGTGTGCTTCTGTGTGTAAATAACAGAATCCAGCTCACACTGGTTGAAAAATATTAAATTATTCAGATAAAGACTGAAAAGCATTCATGTTTCTATTTCCAGAACAGGGTGGTTATAAGAGTCTTTACCCTATAATACTTTATTAAGCTAAACATTCATTTTGCGAGTCTTTTTGTATCTGTGGGATTTTTTTTTTCATTGCAAAAGGATTAAAGGTAGAAATTAATTATTAAAACAAAAGGAAATTCCAAAAGGGCAGGCTCCAGGGCTGGCAGATTTAATTCAACAATACCACCCTCAGTGGCAGCATTGTCCTGGAACTGATAAGCCTGCCCAACATCTCAGCCAGATTTACAACATTCTGGGAATCAGTGAGACCACGACCTCCTGTGGCTTGTTTTTTTTAAGCTATCAGAGTGTGAGCCCTGAAATAGCAGCATAATGAACATCTCCTAGGAACTTGATAAAAATGTAGATTATCTAGACTCACACCAACCTACTAAATTAGGAATTCTGGCAGTAGAAACCTATGTTTTCCCAAGTTCCTTAAATGATTCTGATGCTCACAAAAGTTTGGGAACCACTTCTTAGAGCACTGAAACTCTTCAAGGACCCAAGACCCGGGATCACCCTTTCCTATTTCACCAGCTTCCATAATTTGGTCATCCATCCAGTCCTGAAACAATCACAGTCAAGGAGGATGGAATTACCATCGCTGAATTTACATTAATCATCTGATATGAAGTAAGAAAATAATCAACCATGTCTATATTCATTCTATCCCTTTCTCTCTCTCTTTCTCTCCTTCTCTCTCTCCTCTTTCTCTCCTTTCTCTCTCATTCAGAGTAATGCAATTCGATACACTCATATTTAATCATTTTGTGTCCATAGTTGTGATGCCTGTGAGTTTATATATATTTATATATGTGTGTGTGTATATATTTTATAGAAGTAGGGAAATTACCTGTCCAAAGTCACAAGGTAGGAAGTGACCTTTTAAAGTCAGAAACACCAGAATTTGACCAGACAGTGTCTTTTAAAAGAAAATTACACCAAGAATCTAAGTTAAATGTGGTATGCTCAACTGTGCATAAAGTATATTGCTCATGAGAAAAAAAAATATAAGTGGTAATGTCATCTGCAGTTTCAAATCACTTCCAATTCCAGGTCTCTCTTTTCCCTTTGATAATCTTAGGAGAGTAATTTTCTCTATATGCCTAAAATAGGAACAGTATTTTACCTTGCTGCTGAATCTCATACAGTGTTTTACCCTACTGCTGAATCTTCTACACTGCTTTACTCATGGCAAGAACTCAATAATTTTATATATATATATACATGTACATATATATATATATATATANGGTATACATAATCCACTAGAATCCACTAACAATCTCTTAGGCCTGAGCAGCAGATGGGCAGAGTTGGAGTGTATTGATTTGCCAAGTTAAAATGGAACTGAGCTTCTACTTATTTTATAAGAGAAATTTTACAGCAGCACTGGCCAATAGAAAATTCTGCAAGGATGGAAATATGTATAGCTGTGCTGTGCAAGGTATCCACTAGCAACACTTGGCTATTGAGCATTTAAATGCGGCTACTGTGACTAAGAAATTCAATTTTTAATTGAAGTGAAATTTAAATTTAAATATTCACTACCATATTGAACAATTAGTTTTAAAGTCTTAAAGTTTTATATACATGACCCTCCCATCCAAGTTTTTTAAAACGCCTGCGTGTTTTTATCCACACATGAATCAGCCCTTGGTCTGTAGGGGTCATGAATATGGAATATCCATCTTGGGACTGAACTTCTGCCAAATCCTCTCACTTCTTTTATAACTTCTGAACTATGAAACAGGCAGCAGACCTCCTTTCCTGCTCCGTCAGGGCCTTGATTGCTCCATTTTTCCAAAGGGAAGATATTTATTGGAGGACATCAGCAAAACTGTCTGAGTACTGAGCATCTTACAAAATAATAACACAGCTTTCTCACCATAGACACTGACAGACACACCAGTGTGAAGCCAGGTGCACACACTGTCTCAGAGGCTGTTGGTGCTCATATCTTTCAGACTTCACCATTTCAGCCAAAAGCCAGCATCCTGGAAGCTGAGCAGAGACAGGGCTTCTTGGGGAAGTAATTATTGAGGCGGTACTCTCTGGAAATAGGGCATGAGGGAAGCAGGATAAGGTAGAGGGGAAAGCTAGCAAGGGTATAGTCTCCACTGAGACAAGGTTCCTTCAGATGCCACATCAGACTACACTATAAAGTCTGTCATTGAGACACTGGGACCAACCAGCCTTTTGAACTTTGTATCAGTCGACACTCGCTGAGTTGGGGACAGGGGAAGTGACAGCTCCCAGGCAAGAAGGCTTCTCTTTGGCCAAGGACAAATATCTGGAAAAGGGGATAGTTCTAGCTGTCATCTAGCACCCACAGCTGGAGGATGAATTCACCTGCTAGAGAGGATCTGGATAGAGACCTGAGAACATCCTCAACAGGAACACTTTCAACCCTAATAGCTGAACTTCTCCTCTCGGTGTTTCTCTCAGTGCTTTAGATGCCACCCTGTTCTCCAGAAGCCCTCAATTAATACCTAACCAAGTTGGTGTATTAAAAACCCCAGGTCTCTCCCACTCGAATGAGATAACCCTAAGGTGCCTCCTATCCCAGTGGGATGAAGTTCACTCACAGGGATGATGGCCTGATGCTGTCCCACCAATGGGCTTTCCTTTCCGCTGTCTCATCTTCCTGGGATCACTTCCCAAATGAACTACTTGCATTCAAGTCCTTGTTTCATAACTGACTTCCAGGAAATCCAAACTAAGTCATATACAGAACCACTCTCCCTGGACGTTACTCCTTAGGCAGACTCTTTAGGCAGACTCTTTAATCAGTCTATGATAACCAGGTCTGATTATTGTCCAAACTCACTCCTCCCTTACATGAATCTCCCTTCTGTAGACTGGTCTCAATCAGGGTCATTCCAGATTTTCTTACAGGTTTTTATCATTTTTGCAACCCACATGGTATGTTGGCAAGTTCCCACTTTATTTATTTATTTATTTATTTATTTATTTATTTATATATTTATTTAGTGATGGTGTCCCACTCTGTTGCCCAGGCTGGATTGCAGTGTCATGATCTTGGCTCACTGGAACCTCTGCTTCCTGGGTTCAAGCAATTCTCCTGCCTCAGCCTCCCGAGTAGTGGGGATTACAGGCACGCACCACCATGCCCTGTTAATTTTTGTATTTTGAGTAGAGATGGGGTTTCACCATGTTGGCCACACTGGTCTTGAATTCCTGACCTCAGATGATCCGCCCGCCTTGGCCTCCCAAAGTGCTAGGATTACAGGCATGAGCCACTGTGCCTGGCCAAGTTCCCACTTTATTTTCCCCTGGTTAACTCCTTAGTCCCTAAATTAATGTGGAAATGAAAGTGCAGGAGGCATGGCCTGGACCAGGCTGCAATACCTTAGCCCTCCTGCACCTGCCCAGGAGCAGAAAGGTTATGCCCAGGGTTCTTGCCAACAGCTTTCTGCCTCAAAGATTCTTGCCCAGCCACAGGTCCTATTACACATGGGTGATCCTGTTCCACGGGGAGGAGCAGGAAGCCCTTCTGAGTGCTACAAGCGTGTCTCTGAATGAATGTTGTTATTACTCTTACACATACTGCATAATGTTCAATATTTATGGGACAGCATCTTTCTGTTATTCATTACCATTACTATTGCAGGATCTGGCCAGCAGCATGCAATGCAATGGGGCTCTGTCTTTGTTCCCAGGCAGATTGGCAGGTCAAGAAATAATAGACACACACAAGATTGTGAAATCTGGGTCCAGAGGGGTCACCACCTTCTGGTCCCACGGTGCCAACAATGAACTGGATATACCAGCATTTATTATTAAGTTTAGTGAGGGTGGGGATAGGTTAGTGAGGGATTTAGGGTCATTTGATTATGAGGTGAGATGGTCACATGGGGATTAAGAAATTCTTTAACATAATGTCTGTATGCAGAAGTACGGTATACAGAGATAAGAATTTGCAATACAGTGTGTGCATCGGTAATTTCTAACAGAGCCTTAAAACAGAAACACAGTCTATCCATAACCTATGATTAGCAAGATATTAATCAGCAGTAACAGTTGCAGCAAAAGCTGGTTACAAACAATCCATAGAAACAGGATGTGAAGCTAGACAACTGGTTAGACCAGAAATTCTTAGACAGGAGTATGCCTTAACCCTAAAGAGGCCTAGAAGAGCTGCGGCAAGATGAGGGCGTTTATAGCCCTATCTTATCCATATGGAGAGGCGCCCCCCATGCATCTGTTTATAGGCTCTCCACAAGGGTCGCATTCCATTCCCAGAGCTATGAACATCTGCTTTTCTGGGGTAGGAATCTTGGTGATGTGAAACCTCCCTGACTGCACATCCATTCATAGGCTCTCTGCAGGGGGAAGCACATCACGCGCTATTGGCTCATTCTGGCAGTCCATCCTGGCATTGTCTTTACACAATCCTGCATGCAATTTTGTATTTACAATAATCAGGAGCATTTCATCCTTTATTCCGTAGCAATAGTTTCAGGGGGTCTCCCTATACATTACCAGGTAGCTCTGTTCCTAAAACATCTAGAATTTTTACTTACAGAGGCACCGATTGTTTAATAATTAAAGATATGGCTAGTAATTCAAACTAGCCTCACAGTAATTTGTGAGAATGTGCTTGTAGTTTCATAGGGCCTTCTGGAAGGCAGGAGAAGTACCTGCCTGGGAAACGTGTTTCCTATAGGGTTTATTTTAGGCTTTAAAAAAAAATGGCCAGGCTGTATTTTTAAAACAGATTAGGTGTGGCCAGGGGTGGTGGCTTATGCCTATAATCCTAACACTTTGGGAGGTCGAGGTGGGTGAATCACCTGGAGATCATGAGTTCGAGACCAGCCTGGCCAACATGGTGAAACTCTGTCTCTATTCAAAATACAAAAATTAGCTGGGTGTGGTGGTGGGCACCTGTAATCCCAGCTACTCAGGAGGCTGAGGCAGGAGAATCGCTTGAACCCAGGAAGCAGAGGTTGCAGTGAGCCGAAATCACAGCATTGCACTCCAGCCTGGGTGATAAGAGCAAGACTCCGTCAAAAGAAAGAAAGAAAACAACAACAACAACAAAAAAACAGGTTAGGTGTGAAAATGCTATGTTGCTGTGTGTGTGTATGACACTTTTAACTCCAGTTAGTCTTGGACTAAATGTACTCTCTTTTTTTGAAAGACAGTTATGAAATATCACTTTGCAGAGACCTGTATATAATCCGTTTTGTGCCCATTTCCAATGTGTGACATCAGTCAATTCTCATTTCCCTTTTTGAGTTAAAAGTGGAAATGAGTGTAGAAACTGAGGAATTTCTGCATTTTCTACTGGTTATTCTGCTTCATGCTTACAGCCTATCCCAGTGTGTGCAGTTTGGAATGCAGGATTAGCAGTAAGTGTCTTAGTATAAAGAAGTGAGCATGGAGTGACTGGAGGAGGCAGGAGATCTGGTTTCATTTTGTTTTGTTTTTCTTACTTAAAACTTTGCAACTGGACATGGTGGCTCATACCTGTAATCCCAGCGCTTAGGGAGGCTGAGACGGGCAGATCACCTGAGATCAGGAGTTCGAGAGCAGTCTGGCCAACATGGTGAAAACCCATCTCTACTAAAAATACAAAAATTAGCTGGGTGTGGTGATGCACGCCTGTAATCCCAGCGACTCAGGAGGCGGAGGTGGGAGAATCGCATCAACCCATGAGGCAGAGGTTGAAGTGAGCCGAGATCACATCATTGCACTCCAGCCTGGGCAAAAGAGTGAGACTCTGTCTCAAAAAACAAAACAAAGCAAAACAAAAAAAACCAAAAATCTTTGCTTAGAATTCTCCATACAAGTCTATTCTTGCTTTCTTAAGATGTTGGTTCCTATTGAAACCTCAGGCAGGGACTTGAAATTAGAAGGACTGTGTTGGAGTGCAGTCTTTAGCCATACACCTGGGTTAGCTGCTTGGCCCATTGAGACTGCTTTGAAAAAATTTTAAAAATGCCACTGCTGATTTCTGTGAGAATCAACTGAGATACTGGAAACAATGTCAAGGTGAATTATGTTTCTAGTGAGAATTGCTCTTATGAGGAAGCAGGAGGACGAGGACCTGAGGGATGTGTTGGTGCACTTGAGAGGCCACTTAGAGCCCAGGGAAGACCTGGGTGCTGGATCCAGGTTTCCTGAATCTGGAGCTCCTGCATTACTACTTCCTAGTTTATGATCTTGGAAATGCTGTCAACTATCCTGTTTGCATGATGGAGCTCATTTGAGAATTTCTCATCTAGTGTAACATCAGGAAAAGAGCTGGGTCTTGAATCAAATCGCCTAACTTTTGGTCCAGCATCTCTTTATTCCATCTTTTCCTCCAAAGTCAGATAATACAGTTTGCAGAGTATGAGGTTTGGAGTATGCTAGAAATATCTAAGACATAGCCTCTAAATCATTTTGGATTTTTTGCTTGTCAAATATTTGAACAATTCCAGTTTTTCTCTAAGGTGAGATTATTTTTTCTTTAAATGCAAGTTTTCCCTTTAAATGTAAACTTCTGTTAAATATCCTTTAAATTTAAACTGCAGAGTTTATAGGAATTTTTGTGTTTAATAGCCATTGATACATCAGCCAAAATTACAGACAGCATTGCCTTAGTTGACGCCTTCAACTTGCCAAATGCATTTATCTGTGTGTACGTTATACCCCCAATTTAAGGAATAATTCAGAAACAAGGAGCTAGTGTGGGTGCAGTGCGTTTTTTTTTTTTTTTTTTTTTTTTTTTTTTTTTTTGACACGGAGTCTCGCTCTGTCGCCCAGGCTGGAGTGCAGCCTTTATATGTTTTTGTCAGCATCTCTCTCTTTATTCAGCACCCAGCATACTCCTGGTGCTCAACAAACATCTGCCGAATAAATGAATGATACAAAGGCATAGTTGGTGTCCTTTCATCTTTGTATCCGCAGCACAATATCTTGCCCATGATAAGCTCATAGAAAATATTCAGAGACAGAGGAGAGAGAAGGTAATGAAAGAACACCAAAAGAAGGAAGAGAAGGAAGAGAAGAAGGAACGATATACTAGAGAGAGAGAGAGCATGGAAGCCTAGTTCATATATATGTGCAATCAAAGGCTGAAGTTGTAAGAAGAGAAATAAATAAAACAAATGTCACTATGAGTTGTAAGATAGAAGTCATAATGACTAAGGGAATAGGGATGGAAGCATGGAAGATACAGTTTTTGAAATGAGAGAGATTTTGATGGAGGTGGAGAATGGAAAGTACCAGAGGGTTAAGTACAGACGCAGGGAAGAGTAGGGCCCATTTGGGGGTAGAGTCGTGTTAGTTGAACACTGTTTCATTTCCCTTTGATAGTTGAAAATTGTAGCTATGTGACACATTACTACAACTCTCTCTCTCTCTCTCTGATCCTGTTCCAGGAACTGGCGGTTGGTCCCCAGCAGATTCCAATGCTCAACAGTGGCTCCAGATGGACCTGGGAAACAGAGTAGAGATTACAGCAGTGGCCACGCAGGGAAGATACGGAAGCTCTGACTGGGTGACGAGTTACAGCCTGATGTTCAGTGACACAGGGCGCAATTGGAAACAGTACAAACAAGAAGACAGCATCTGGGTAGGACATCTTTTTCCTTCCAATGAATAAAACTGAGATGTGCTCATGGTAACCACAGTATATTTCCATCATTTTCCAATATCCAGATTGTTGGTAGTTTAATAACTGTTGAGTGCCCATTAGAAATAATTAGACAATGTGTAAGGCCCATGCCCAGCATGGCTCCAGTTCCTAGGAAAATTGGGAAGTCTGTTGCAAGATAGTTTAGTATGTTCCCCTTTTTGTAGTAAACTGGGGAATTCACTGAGCCTCCCTTTCCTCATCTACAAAAATTAATTTAAAAACAGATAAATGTGCCAACAAAGTTTGATTATTAATGTGATTATACTTATTTACTAAGTATTTATTGACGTATTTATTAGTTTATTATATGCCAGGCACTTCACATATTTTGTAACAACACAGCTAGCTCAATTACGTCATTTGATCAACGTTGTCCAATGTGTGACTCGTGACTCGGGAATCTTTAAAGTCTGGTCTGACTTTAAAGCCACTAAGCAGCCTCTATCGTAGATTCACAAATAATTGAAAACTAAAACTACAAAACAAATAGAAAATTTAGGATTATTCTGTCATTGAAAACAATCTTCAGCTTCAGAGTGAAGGACAGTTTGCTCCAAGTTACAGAACAGAGCTTTCCTCCCTAATCCCAGCCCCACATTCTTGACCTCACTGTGTGGGTGAAATGCTGTCAGCAAATTATTAATGGAGGAAAAGGTGGAGGTGAAGCAGATAGCAAAAGTCACCTGGAGGTAGCTTCAGAACCTCAGGCACTGAATAAAATAAGTTGTAAGCTTATATTACTTTTCGTTGAGAAAATAAGTCACCATTTTTTAATCCAAATGTGTGTAAAATGTGAAGATTTGGAAATTAATAGCATATTCTTTCCTTTTCAGATTCTTTCCTCTTAAATCAATGCCAATTTATACTTTACATTAGTGTTGTCTTCACATTCACATTCCCACGTTGGGCGCATGTCACTGATAAAAATGAAACAACTTCTGTGTTATATACTCGTTGTTATTTGTTAATTGCCTACCCATCACTTGGGTTTGTAATTGAAAACAGTTATAAATTGAGGATTAAGATTAGTTATGGCAGACTGAATCCTGAGAATAGCATTAATGTCATCTTTATTCTGGGTCACTTGTAATATTAGGTTATAATATTTATAAAGGGCATAAGTTTTCTTCATTTTTAAAAATAGTCTAAACAGTGCGTATACATGGAAACAAAGCAGAGAAAATAGACACCACAGCCTACTTGAAGGGAGAGGTAGGGAGGAGGGTGAGAGTCCACAATCTATCTAGTTGGTACTATGTTCAAAACCTGGGTGATGAAATCGTTTGTACACTAAGCCCCAGGGACATGCAATTTACCCATGAAATAAACCTGCCCATGTACCCCTTGAACCTAAAATAAAAGTTGAAAAAGGGAAAAAAAGATGTCTTTTGGGGACCATTTTATTTTTTTCTCAATTGTGAGGTCCCCGTAAATTACTACAGGTTTTTGTTTTGTTTGGCTTTTAATTTGAGATAAGAAATAAGCACACCTTCCGTTTTGAGGAGCAATTTTAAGGTTTTTATGTTGACTTTAGAGGGATAAATCGATGTGGGATTTTTTTGTTTTCTCTGGTACTTGTCACCGGGACTGGTTGTTTTTAGATTGAGTTGTAGCTTTGAGTTACTGTGCCTAAATTTTTTTTTTTTTAATCATGAGTTTCATTTTCTTTAGAACTAAATAACCTACTTTCAGCTTAGCCCTGGGTTGGGATGTATTTCAAGGGATGACAGTTCCTCTGGGCTCATGAGCAGTGGGCACAAGGCCTCTTTCACTTCCTTGCCCTTGTCAGTTTACCTGTGTTTCTAAATGATTCCAAGCTCCTCAAAGGCAGGGATCTCTTTGCACGTCCATTTAGCCCCTGTGCCCAGTATCACTAGACACATGGCAGGAACTTATTTTGGAGTGATTATTAAGAGAACTGCAGAATTACTAGGACTCCCTGAATTGAAGGGTGAGGGCAGGAGACTTTCTCCATACCCTGCTTTGCATCCCAAATAGCCTTGACATGGTAAGGCAGGTAAAAGTTGCTGGATGGGCAGAGAAGGAAAAGCAGGGTCCTCCATGCACAGTGAGGCAGGAAATTCCAGCAACAAACTCCCCAGAGATGCTTGCAGTGACTGCAGGGCACTTGGGAGAGAGGCAGCTTCAGGATCTGCCTTTCACTAAGTAAATACAGGGAGGAGAAGTGATTTGAGGAGGGAACATTACAACTTCCAATTTGAAGAGTCAAATACAGTGACATTAGGCAGGAATACCATGGTGGGTCATGTACAGTAACTAGGCTTAACCCTGGAAAAGTAGATGTCCTCTTACTTAACACTGGGATAACTCACAGTTACTAAACACCCATTACACACCATATGTAAGCAAATGTAATTCTGTATGTATATCAAACTGTCACTTTATAAATTGGTGATTCAATGTTAACATCTCCAGGAACAAGAGGCTTGAAGCTCCCAGAGCTCAATCCAAGCTCACACAACCAGAAACTGGTGGCAAATATTTCACAACTAAGATTTATTCCTAAATATAGTTGATGGCAAAACTGTAGTTTCTGTTTCTCTTTTAGTACACTGATTTATTTTTTATTTGTATTTTTTGAGTTTCACAAAATTGATTTATTTTTCTCACTTCAAATGTTAACTTTGTCAAGCCAACTCTTTAAGAATAATATTAAGACCTATTGTTTAATTCACATGTTGCTAAATATAAAAAGTGTGAAAGATACCAATAACATCTATTTGTATTTATATATGTTGTAAATAGTGCTTGGACTCTCTAAAACCCTCTAGAATTTCAGGGTGCTTTGCAAACACTTCACAGAAATCTGTGAAATTTGCCTTGTGACTAACTAATATTTATTGATACTTTCATCAAATTATGCTGCTGGTTGAAAGAGATTATCTTGAGAGCTTTGCTTTTTTACTTTTATTTTAATTTGTTTTAATTTTAAATTAGAAGACAGACTCTGAATTCACCAAAATTAAGCCTTATAACTAAGACAAGAACAATAGTCAAACAAAAGGTTTTGCAAAACTGTCTAAATTGTTTTGTTTCAGTTTTCAGAAAAAGTCAATGCCTAAAACATCAAGTACTGGCTTAAAGGTGGTGTATCAAGAAAATAGAGAATATGTATATATATTCATACATATATATGTGTGTGTATATATGTGTGTGTGTGTGTGTGTGTGTGTGTGTGTGTGTATTTGGAGACAGGGTCTTACTCTGTCACCCAGGCTGGAGTGCAGTGGCACTATCATAGCTGACTGTAGTTTTGATGTGCTGGGCTCAGGTGATCCTTCCACTTCAGCCTTCAAAGTAGCTGGGACTACAGGCATGCACCACCACATCCGGCTAATTCTTTTGAAATTTTTAAAACTCCTTTTTTAGAGATGGGTTCTCACTTTGTTGCCCAGGCTGGTCTCCAACTCCTAGGACCAAGTGATCCTCCCGCCACGACCTCAGGTTTACAGGCTTGAGCCACCACACCTGGCCAATGAAGCAGAGAATCTCTTGAATGCTTACTTTTACTGGGTCTTCCGTGAATCCTAAAATTTTAGATAATATATAGTTTGTAGTGCTCTTTAAAATTGATTTACCAAACAATACATAGCACATACTGTGCATGGGACAATCCATCCACTAGTACTGAAGAGATTTATTACATTTCACAAGGTTCGCTTCAGAAAAATAATCCTAAAAGGATACCTTTGCAATGTACAGTAGCAATTTTTCATGCCCTAAAATCCAATTTGGAGAGTTTCTGATCTGGCACTGAATGGAATGCTCATGAATGAGGCCACCAAAGAGCCACTTAGTGGTGCATCATGATTTATGCACAAGCCAGAGTCCTTCGCTTCACTAAATAACCAGGCATGAAGGTGTGTCAGGAACGAACCCAGCAACAATGTTCAGAATCTTAGCAGCTCCAAAACCTCTTCCTGATTCCTAATTATGAATATTAAAATTCCAACTCTGGGCAGCAGTGTGAGCCAATGCTTGGTAAAGTGGGTAAACTTGTTTGGAACAAAGGAACCTCTTTAATTAAGTCCACTCAGACCAGGTCCTGTCAGCAGTCCTTTTGAAAGATATGCCAGAAGAACCATGTACTGTCCACGTTATATCCATGAATAACCACAATGTTGAGCCCTTTCCTTCATAAGCACAATTCCCACACTGTCAGTGAGTCTCTTCTGCCGTAATTCATTGTCCCCACATCCTCAGCTATTCATCACACAGCTGATGCCAAGCCCCTTCTCTACCCTATCATCTCCTGTGAATATTCCATATTTTATTAATATTCAACTCGCAGTTTTCTCTTACTAAAATTATGTTGCCTCTCCCCAAACAGACAGTCATATAGTCCTTTATTATAGACACTTTTGGCCTGTACACTCTGATGGTCTGTGATTTCCTGTAACTTTCTTGAATCTGCCTTAACATGAAGGACTTGCATTTGTTACCTGGCAGTTTTCTCACACAGAGGTCAATTCAAGCAATGGATTATACAGTTTGGTCCTCAGTCCCCCGATTTCATCCTTGAGTGACTTCCAAATTCTCTAGAAGATGCTCTCTGATCTTCATGATTTATACACATTTATTCTACCATTTTGGCCTAGAACATCCTGAGTATTGATCACTGTTTGATACAGTATTTTAAGTCTACCAATTTCAGAAAATAATTTGAGAGTGAGAATCTCATCACCATCAACATATATATTTTAAGCTCTCATTATACACCAAGCACTGTGCAAGGTGCTAGGTTTACAAAGGGGCTTAAGCTATGTTTTTTTCCATCTCTGGGTGTGCAGAACCATTAGGGAGACAAATCAATGGCATGCAACACAATATATGCGTATATGGTACCAAGGCAGCAGTTCACATGCACGAAGCTTTTCAGAGAGGGTGTTCCTGGCAATGTGTGAATGTGAGGGGCTTAGACTACTTGAACCAGAAGACAGCATGTTTAAGTTGTATTGGCTTGTCAGCAACTACAGAGTACTGTATGTCTAACAAAAATTCAATAAACGTTCGAAAATTGAGAAGAGAAAATGGTGAAAGTGAGGTGCATTTACAGCAGGAGAAATGCTATAAGCAAAATCTTAAAGGAAGATGTATTAAGGACACAAAGAATTAATAAATTAGATACAAGATATACCTGGTTAGTGATAGAAAATGAATTTGAAGAGAGAGACTGGATAGATATTGTAGACTAAAAGTCCCCTCATATCTTTTTAAGCTAATACATTATTGTTTATTACCCATTGTAACAAAGTTTGTTAACACTTCTCTGTTTTAATTTTTTGTTAAATAATAAAGACTACACATAGGAACATGTTCTCAGATATATTTGTCAGGATTTTTAAAATAGTTCTCTCCTTTGTTCTGTCATGCACATATACTAATAAGTTTTTAATATAGATATTAATTTCAGTTTTGGCAATTATTAAAAGCTAAATTAAGAACTTAGCATGCCCAGAATCTTGCTGCTGATTTAATGGAGACCACCAATGCAAAAGCAAGTTATTACAATGTCACAGACTAACAGAAATGAAGTATAGAGGGAAATGCAGAGGCTTTTGATTACGATCTGATTATGCTGCACCACTGGTTGCTTGAATGACCTTGAAAATGTCCCTTAACATCTCTGTAGCAGGTCTTTCTCCCTACCCAGGGCAGAGATATATCTAGAATCTTCCAGGCCCATTGCATCCATTCCTCCACATTTCCTTTCTCAGACACTGGTGCATGGCTTACCCTGTGGGTTGAAATGCGAAATACATGGAGATAAAGCCTGGGCTTCACTATGAAGCTGGCTTAGAATAGTCAACTAAAGGATCTTTCTTTTTTTTTTTTTTATTATAATTTAAGTTCTAGGGTACATGTGCATAACGTGCAGGTTTGTTACATATGTATACTTGTGCCATGTTGGTGTGCTGCACCCATCAACTCATCAGCACCCCTCAATTCATCATTTATATCAGGTATAACTCCCAATGCAATCCCTCCCCCCTCCCCCCTCCCCATGATAGGCCCCGGTGTGTGATGCTCCCCTTCCCGAGTCCTAGTGATGTCATTGTTCAGTTCCCACCTATGAGTGAGAACATGCGGTGTTTGGTTTTCTGTTCTTGTGATAGTTTGCTAAGAATGATGGTTTCCAGCTGCATCCATGTCCCTACAGAGGACACAAACTCATCCTTTTTTATGGCTGCATAATATTCCATGGTGTATATGTGCCACATTTTCTTAATCCAGTCTGTCACAGATGGACATTTGGGTTGATTCCAAGTCTTTGCTATTGTGAATAGTGCCGCAATAAACATACATGTGCATGTGTCTTTGCAG
>NW_016804647.1:994087-1005412 GCF_001698545.2 Rhinopithecus bieti
ATTCATACAGCCAACAGACACATGAAAAAATGCTCATCATCACTCGCCATCAGAGAAATGCAAATCAAAACCACAATGAGATACCATCTCACACCAGTTAGAATGGCAATCATTAAAAAGTCAGGAAACAACAGGTGTTGGAGAGGATGTGGAGAAATAGGAACACTTTTACACTGTTGGTGGGATTGTAAACTAGTTCAACCATTATGGAAAACAGTATGGCGATTCCTCGAGGATCTAGAACTAGATGTACCATATGACCCAGCCATCCCACTACTGGGTATATACCCAAAGGATTATAAATCATGCTGCTAAAGGATCTTAAAGCTCATAATTCCCCTTGAATTGTCCCAGTGGTTCTGTCCTATGCTCTTTTGCTGATTTTAGATGATCTTATCATTGGATAGAGCTCTGCAGAAAACGAAACAGGGAACAACTGGCCAATCATCATTGCGAAAGCAACAGCTGGTCTTTACCCCAGCTTCAGCAGGCTCCCTCCAGCCCTCTGGCTCCACATTTAGCCCTTGAAGGTTCCTCACTGATGACCATCTGTTTTCTCTTCTTAACACTAGAATTTGCTGAAATGTTTCAGAGGATTTCCCAACATGGAGTCTAACCTTTTTAAGGAGTAAATGCACTCACACATTTACACATGTGGCATTTAAACACATCACATAGATAGGGAGTCAATGTGTAGTCTTCAGGATTAATACTCATACGGACACTTTCTAGGGGAGACCAGATGTTTTCAGTCCCCTACAAACTGGTTGCATGTGTAGTGGGATAGTATCCAACAGCTGATATCAAAATGAGGAGGATGATCAGCTTAAAATTAATTCTCCTAAATCCGCTGCTATTAAATTAATCTTATTGTTAAGGTGCTTAATGATTCTCGGCAATCCCAACTTATAATTGTATTTTCAATATGTATAAACCTATTAGTCCTCACTGATTCCTCTTAATCTAAAGTGACTGTCTCCAAAACCTAAGCTCTGATTTTCTATCTTGCCCAAATTCCTACCAAAGAGGTCTGGGGAGTCATGCCCTGCAAACCATCAATTCTCCTCAGATGGGTTTTATTTGACCCCGTATATCATGACCTATTTTCCAGTCTGACTCTGGCATAACAAGGAAGAAAATCAAAATGTTTTACCCCAAAATATATTTCCTTGCCATACTTTGAAATTACTCTGCAGTCTCTTGTGGGGAAAATCCACATTCTATAGGAATCCCCTTTCCACTTTGTTTTTCTTTCTTCCTTCCCAGATCCAGGTTATAATCAACTAAGAGCCAGGCACCCTTTTAAGTCTAAGAAACATTTTACAACCTGCACTCTCTGAAGTCTGCTATCTGAGAACTTCCTCTGCACAACTTGGTCCCCGCAATCCTTTAGCTTAACCCGAACATTCCTTTCCATTAATCCCAGGACTTCAGATAAACTCAACCAACTGTCAACCAGAAAGTGTTTAAATTTACCTATAACCTGGAAGCCCCCTCCTCTTTGGGTTGTCTCTCCTTTATGAACCACACCAATGTATTTCTTTAATGTATTTGATTGACGTCTCATGCCTTCCTAGTATATATAAAGCCAAGCTATACCCCAGCCACCTTGGGCACATGTTCTCAGGACCTCCTGAGGGCTGTGTCATTGGCCGTGATCGCTCATATTTGGCTCAGAATCAACCTCTTAAAATACTTTACAGAGTTTGACTCTTTTCATCGACAAGAATTAATATCTCAACTTTAACATCCAGCAAAGTATTGGGATTTTTTAAATGTAAATATAGTCAATGATGATATCTAGGTGTAATGACTGAGTGGAAGAGATTTTTAAACTAATCCTTATTTATTTAATTTTTAGCTAACATGGATGAATTCTTGTGTGTGTGTGTGTGTGTGTGTGTGTGTGTTTCTTTGTTGTTGTTTTCTTACATAGATTATCTCAGCTTTGAAGTCTGACGTGGATTCTGTGACTATGATAAATGACTAAAACCCTAAAGCACTCAGTTTTTCCTCTGTAAAGTGGATGTAATGAGGGTAGTCACCTCATATGATCTGTAAAGGAGAGACTCTCAAAAACAAGCATGCATCAAAATGTCCCACAGGACCTGTCAAGGCAAGGCCTGCTCGGCTCTGCCTAGAGAAAGTATTCAGTAGGCCTAGGATGAGACTGAGAATTGGCCTTTATAATGAAATCTTAGGTGCTGCTGGTGCTTCTGGTTGAGGACCTCACTTGGAGCAACAGTGTGTAAACTTTAAATGGACTGAACCACACAAGGATCTTTACATAGCATTATCAACAATAAGGGATGTCATTGCCATGAAAGGCAGGTGTATGTGATGCACCTGGGGGAGAGGCCCAGAGGACACTGGCTCTCAGGATTTGCTTTCTTTTGAGCTTTGTATACAAAAGGAAAAGCAAACAGTAAATCAGTCTTTCTCTCACTTAGTAAACTAAATATTCAGTGGAAAAAATAAGATCTTGTGGTTACACGTGAAGACAGTTTACCCAAGCAGGCTCATTAAGGACAATTCGCACAGAGTCCTGGCAGCATACAGAGGAACTGGAGGAGGAGCCTGGGGGAGTTACTGATGCCTAAAGAAAAGGACTCTAGGTCAAATTTCAAGGCCCCAGGTGTCTACCTGGCTCTAGCCAAATGGAAATATTCCAGGCCTGGCAGGGACATCAACAAAGCCAAGAAGCTCTCAAATATTTTTTTTGAAGTTGAAAAAAAAGCAGGCTTCATTGAATTTATTATTGCAATGACAACAATCGACATTAAGAAGAAAAGCATAATATAGTAACCATAAGTTTCTACTATTCTGAAGTACAGTTTCCAGTTTTGTGGGCCTTAATGTTAATTGCAAATAAAGGTAACTGATTTTAGTCACTGATCCTGTGAGGCTAATAAAAGTAGAGAGTGCAAACAACGTTAAGTGTGCGCAGGAGCTGCTCTTGTGTTACACGTCTCTGACCAATTGCAACTGTGCATATGAGAGGCAGGTTTCCTACTGCCTTGTAACCAAAGACCACTTCTGCTGCTGTGGCTGCTCTTGGAATCAGAGACAAAAGCTGAATCATGGCCCTAAGTTTGTCTAACACCCTAGACTTGCCTTGAAAATAATTCTCTAATTTAGTGACTCAAGAATTTTTCGGAAGTTGATTCAGGAGCTCATAGGAAAAGAAGCAGTGTTTCCCCACCCCTGCCCTAAGTGTTGAAAGTACAGACAAGGACTCATAAAACTGGGCTGGAGTTATTTCAACTTGAATGTTGTGGGTGATTTTTTTTTTCCCCTTTATAGGAAGGGAGTATTGGAAGTACAAAGAAGTACTGGAAGTACAGAGAAGGAGTCATAAAAATTGGGTTGGAGTTATTTCAACTTGAACGCTGTGGGTGCTTTTTCCCCCTTTTGTAGGCAGGAAGAGGTACTTGCAAAAATCTCCCCAAAGAATCATGGAGCCCTAACATCCTGTCTTATCTGACTGTAATTTAGGGTATCAAGCATCTGTTAGGCACATTCTGCAGGTACTAACTTAAGGAGGATTCAAGAGTAGAATGTGGAAATTTCCTGTCAGAGGTGAGAAGAATGCATGGACAGGTACACCATGGAGGAATATGCACAGATGGGCACATAGATGAAAGCATGAAGTTTCTGACTTGTCGGTAGAAGAAGTGCTATGATTTTTTTTCTCCCAGACACTATTTTGATGTTGCAATGATTCAGCCACATTTTTGTCTTACCTGTCTGTATTTATGAAGCAATAATTGAGAGCTAGAGTTCCATGAATGGACTGCGAAACAGCATAAAAAGAACTGATGAACAGAAGACGCAGCAGGTAAGCACGAGCAAGCTAGCCCGCTACGTGTGAACAGCTCAGCTAACTGGGTGCGGCACCTCCCTTGAATATGAAGCACTCTGCATATAGATGAGAGAACGGAAAATGCAGTGCAGGTGCAAATGACTGTGACCCAAAGCCACGTTCCTCTGAGGAGTGGACACTTTCATGCCTGGGCATCATCCGGGCCTTCCCTATCTAGTGCATATTTTTGCAAACACTTATGTTGTGTTTCAGACACTGTGTTTATATGTGAGGGCTCTAAATACATGAGAATTTAAGAATGTATGCATGTGTATAAAAGAAGAACCAAGCCACAGCTTAGGAGGGGCATCCTAAACCCCTTAATAAACACAAAATTTAAGAGAAGATCCTGTGCTTGCCAGATAAGCTTTGCTTACAGGCCTGTTCCTAAGTCCTCTTGCATCAAGCTTGCTGCTCCTGCATCCCTCATATCCAGAAATACCAAAGCTGCACTGCTGGCATAGGTGTGCATAGGTGAGTTCACGTCCCTAATTCATGGGTGATGACTGCCCAGCCTGCCCAGCAGAGTCCAGGCCATCTTTTTTCTGAGACGTGTCTGGAGAGAGCTGGCATCTCAAAAAGCCCTTGAGTCTCATTTCTTTTTCTTTGGAGGGGACGCTAATCTGTTACTAATGATTCCTTCGTACACTCCCCCCTCATTCCAAGTAATGTGTTTGAGTTCTCTTCTTGAAATACATTTGTCATTTATTGAATAATTTCTGAAACAATTAAGTGACAACTCAATGAATAGCTTTGTCAATTTTGTGTAATGGAAAGTCAAATTATCACGTAGGCAATGCAAAATCTTTCTTTTTATAACATTGTTAAAAGGCTTCAAAAGTAACTGCATAATTACAAAGAAATTTGAAGTATTAAAGTTTCCAAAATCATAAGAATATCTCATAAACCCATTTGTTTTTGGAAATTGAAACCATACACATGGACTTATTTAAATGTAAATGTAAAGATGCGAATAAAGACTGATGTTTGTACAAGGCGATCTTATTATTTAAGCTAAAGTTGATACTTTAAACATCTACGTCTATAGTGTACATATACACATATATAATAGTACAGCAAATATGTATGTACTTATAGACTTAAATTATATGTATTTATATTTGTAGATTTAAATACAGTAAGTTCTCACTTAACGTCACCCGTGGGTTCCTGGAAACTGTGACTTTGAGCAAAATCATGGGTAACAAAATCAATTTTTTTTCTCATTAATGTTATAATGAAAAGATATTGAAGAAAACAAAGTTATTTGAGGACTCATTGTACATTGTTTTGTTTAAAGACTCAGTTTCCAAGAACCTGTAAAAGATGCTAAGGTATTACCATATATACTTTTATATATATATATTTAAATTTGTTTAAATAAATATATGTGTGGTGTAAATATACTTACCGATACATACATATCTTTAATTCTCATCTTGTTTCATCTTGATTTCTTCTTGCCTATACATTTTGATTCTTCCAACTTTTTACCTTTCTGATAGTAAATAGAAGATTTAGAAGATTTTTGTTCCACTACCTCCTTGGCAGGTATGCCAGCTGCCTTACTGTAAAAAGTAACAATTGCAATTCTTCGAGACAATTATAATTCTTTGCTTTCTCTAATCAGCAGGACTTCAGATAAATGGACATATTAAGGATTTGTTGAGAATATTGTTCTGTGGTTCAATGACTTGTGTGATTTCTTTATTTAAACAAGAACAAAGAAGCCAAAGAAAATAATGTATTTTAGAAATAATTGGGCACTACTTATCAGAGTGGTTGGTGGACTGGATACTAATCAGGATAGGAGACTCCAAATCATTTTTTTTTCCACTTACAAGTACCTTTGTTTATTCAACAGTAGATACAGTGCTGGCAGCAACCTGTAACTGTACTCCATGGATTTAGATAAGAAGATGATGGGGAAGGAGGATTTTTAATTCAAACTAGATCAGGATTATACTGTTTCATTTGAGTCTCTTTTAATTCAAGTGTATTTAATAAAATTCTCCTTTATGAATGGATTTGGAGCATGAACTTTGGATTTAGGCAAATCTGAGTTTGAATCCCTGCTACTTACTAATGATATCACCCTGGACAGCATTTTATGTCCTAAGCCTTAGAATTCACATCTGGAAAATTTTGATAAAACCTACCTTAGAGTGGTATAAGAATTCACTGAAGCAATCTACACAGACTCTCAATGTCCCTGACATATAAAAAGTACTCAAGTTAGCAATATTTAAGTCCTTATCTAAAGCAAACTTGAATGCTGACCAAGACTTTATCAGAATCCCAAAAGACACATTTCTTCCCTCATATATAAGAAAATATTCCTTCAAATGTAAATGTATCTTCAAAATATCCCTGCTCCTGCTCCCAGATGTATTTTCTTAGTCCTGAGGCATTTGCAAATTCCAGAGGTCATGGCATGCCAGTGTCTGTTGCTTCTGCTGGTAAGAGGGCTAGCCTCCCTTTTGTGACTCCTGCACAGCATGTCCAGCCTTTCTCCTGTTGGGTGATGCTGCTAAACATGCTCCCCGGATGGATGAAGCATCTGCCATGCTTGTGGGTGGACACGGGTTACTAAGTAACATGACAGAAAAATGTAAGTGGATCTGGATACAAGGTAAACCACCGGGAGACACAGATATTTAACAATGACCAGATTTGAAGCCACTGGCATTTTGTGTAAGTCAGTTCCCAGGAAAATCATTTGAGCACAGTTTTAAAATAAAAGCTGGGGACTTGGTGGATGATGGGATGCTATGTGGAGTAACGTGATGGAGGCCCAGGATCTCAGGAACCATTTGTCAACATCTCTTCTTGCAACACTAGGTAATAGCAGAGCCATCGTATATTCATTTCAGAATGTGCTGCCTAGCCATTCAAAATGGATAACTCAGAATACTGACTTTTGACTGATTTGCGGAAGTATGCAGTTGTTTTGCAACTTGTCCTACCGCATACATAGATTCCTTAACCTCCTTCCGCTAGATAAGATATTATCTAACAAGGGTTCCCACATAAGCAAACATTGTTACGCAAAAGCTCAAATAGCAGCAGAGTTTGTACAAAGCTGTGGGAGAAAGTCCTAAAGAAAGAATGTAGGTTAGCAAGGAGAGGTCAGGAAAGTAACAGATTTTGTAACTAGAAGAGAATAGGAGTAAGCAGCCAGGTGTGCTGGCATGCACCTATAATCTCAGCTACTCTGAAGGTTGAGGCAGAAGGATCGCTTAAGCCCAGGAGTTTACAACCAACCTGTGCAACGTGATGAGACCCCATCTCAATTAAAAAATAAAATTTTTAGGCCAGGAGCAGTGGCTCACTCCTGTAATCCCAGCACTTTGGGAGGATGAGGCAGGATCATGAGGTCAGGAGATCAAGACAATCCTGGCCAACATGATGCAACCCCATCTCTACTAAAAATACAAAAAATTAGCTGGGCGTGGTGGCATGCACCTGTAGTCCCAGCTACTCAGGAAGCTGAAGCAGGAGAATTGCTTGAACTGGGGACAGGACAGAGGCTGCAATTAGCTGAGATCGCGCCACTGCACTCCAGGCAACAGAGTGAGACTCTGTCTCAAAAAATAAAATAATAATTTTTTTTAAAACCGTAAATAAAAGCGATGGGAATAAGAGATCAAGAAAGATGTGGGAGTCTTTAAGACACCAAGTTCAGAATCATCCCTATTTGGGGAGACTTAAAAAATCTTTTAAGAGAGGTGCCAAGTACAATTATGACAGGATTTGAAGTAAGGAATCCATGCCCCATTCCTGTCCCTGTCCCTTATTACTGTGTGCATTTTCATAGACACTTAATCTCTCTGAGTCTCCAAGGCTGTATCTTACCCAGATACATGTACCCAGCCCAGGCATATAGTAGGTTCTCAATAAATACTGGCTTTGAATAATTAAATGCTATGTCATTTTCAAGAAACATTACCTAAGTGGGTATTGTGACAAGTCACAAGATTGTTTGAGAAAAAAATACATGTAACATCTTTTAACTGCGTAGAAAATAACAGAAATGACATCTGTTTGGCTGAAACACAGGACTTGTGCTGGGGGCCTAAGATATAAGACTTGATAGATATATTGGCTGATGTATCTTATAGGTTTGCTCAGGAAAATATAGTACCTTGCTTACATCTGTTGTTCTAGTGTAATTATTGATTGAGCCACTTGTCAATATAAAAAAAAAAATGCCTTCGTTTGGATAATATATTATATCGTCAATGTCTTTCTAGCTGCCATCAATTCAGAGTGAGCAACTTAAACTTAACTCAGAAACAATGCAAACTAAGAATATGCCGTACCTTTGAAGTATGTGTGACAAGAAGCTGGATCATAGTATTAGTTGCTATTACATGATCCTTATACCAGTGTAAATTCAGGAGAGGGCCAGCATTTTTTTTTAAGTTTAAAGTTTAAGCATGAAAAAGGCCTATCAATAAATAAAACTTTGGTTGTGAGTCTCCAATGGTTTTATAAGTTCACCATCTTTAGGAACATACATGAAATTAGTGTACAATAAGGCGGTACTGTAGAAACCCTAGCTGCTAAGGAAGTTCCTGCAGCTGGCTCGTGAAAATAATCAAGGAAGGAGCTTACCTGCCTCTATCGATTTTTATTAAAAGCAAAATGAGTTTATTTGGAGAAAAGATGCCCAATAGAATATGGATTAGCAAATTCAAAGAAGGATGTACTTAGTTTTACTAAGTTTCAGAGGAAGAAAGTCACTCTTCTATTGTATGGAAATGTATGGAAGGGCTACAAGATTAAACTCACTTCTTTGGGTCAATTTTAAACTTGTGCACAAATAGACTTGATGTAGTAAGTTGAAGAGTGCTCCCACAAAATTCCTGTGCACCTGGAACCCCAGGATGTGATCTTATGTGGAAATAAGGTCTTTGCTGATTAAGTAGTTAAGGATATTAAGGGGAAATCATCCTGAAATTAGGGCCAGATAAATCTAATGACTGATATCTTTATCAAAAACAGAGAGGACACCTAAGACAGATCATTTAAAGAAAAAGGCAGATACTAGAGTAATGCATATATGAACCATGCAGTCCCAAAGACTACCAGGAGCCTCTAGAAGCTAGGAGAAGAAAAGGAAGGCTTCTTCCCTGGGGGTTTCAGAGATCATGTGTCCCTGTTGGAATTATGCTTCTGGACTTCTGGCCTTCAGAAATATGAAAGAATAATTTTCTTTTGCAAATCCACCAGTTTGTGGTAATTTGTTACGGCAACCCTAGGAAAACAGTACTCTTTAAATATTCATTATTTTGCGACCTCTGCTATTACTCCACACTTAACTCTGAGCTCTCCTGCTGGGGCGTGGCCACCATGCACTGAACACAGCAGCTTGCACACAATTTGTATTCCTCCAGGGCACCTAGCACAATGCCACTGCTGGTTCAATATGTCCATGACTGGTTATGCATTGCCAAGCTTCTGGATCATTAAGCCTTTGCTCATATTACCATCTTCACCTGGAATTCTCCTTCAAATTCCCCTTACTGTCTTGACACATATGTCTCCACCTTCTTTAAATTCTTTCTCATCTTTCAAGATCCAGTTCAGCTCTAATCCCAGGTCTACAACACCTCTCCTGATTCAATTACTTCAAGTAAAAGTAATCCTTTGTACATCTGCGCTCCCTTTCTCCTTCCTGGGTCATCTCTTTGGATTTGGAACAATTCTTCTCTAGATTTGGCTATAATCCCCCACAACATGTTGCTCCACGTGAGTTAGTCTTGTCCATGAAACTGGATAGAGTGATTTTGGAAAACAAAGTCTGGTCTGATGTTCATCTTCATCTCTCTACTTCGTCTTGTATGGAGTAAACGTTCGATAGTAATTTGTTGACTATTTGCCCTGGTTCTCTCATTCCACAGTGATCAAACTGAAATGTTTTCTAAAATTACTTTTCCATCATTATAAATTTGACTTGAAAGCCATGCAATTGATGCATTTGCTGGGGATTATCTTTTGCCCGTCGCTCATTAAAGCTGTCCTCATATAGCAACAATATTTATAGGAATAGCTAAACGTTAGCCCCCAAGTGAGAAAATGACCCATGCAAATGCCCTGGCATGACACAAATGCTCACAGCAATGCAGATTGTGTGATGCCTCTGCGGGGTGGCTACAGTTCTGGGGTATGGGCGATGGATGAGTTAACTTGGAGAAGGCAGCCTAGAGTCATCAGGGGAAAGAAGAGGGTGCAGTATCTCATTAATTTGTTCCCAGCAAACAGTTTTCAAAGATTAGCCACATAATAAGGCCCCTAGAATATGCTCTTTGTACATGACCAAAGATGATCTGACAGGCATTTCAAAACAGTAACTGTTGGATTGATGACACTGCTGAGGAAAGAGGACTCATTATACCCAATTTGGAAGATTGTGAATATGTTGTATAGATGGGTTATGAGGTTGCATTTGGGTAAAAGAGCTGGACAAATGCATGATGACATTGCAGTGCCCCCACTGGATGTCTCAGACATACAGTACATTCTCTCACCCTTCATTGTTTGAAGACTGGGAAACAATACTGCATGTTTAAAAAAGTATAAGTTCAAATTGCGGCCAGATGTACACTATAGTAACGGAATAAAGTGGTTCTCTAGTGGATTTGCAGTCCTCCAGGGAGATAGGCATTTGTGACCGTGCTATCCTGTGCCTCACTTAAAAAGAATCCACTGGACAAAAAGCAACATTTTGGCAAAGAAGATTTTATAATGACTGCCTTCTGTGATTCACATGCCTTCCTGCAATAGGGCATGTATGCATCGTGGAAATTTGACAGTAAACAATCTCAAATAATTTTAAATGCATGTATCAATATCCAGTAATACTTTTAACCAGCGTAGCTTAATATGTGTCATAAAACAAAAGGTTTTGGATGAGAGAGGTACATTTTTAGCTTTAAAGGGAAACATTTGTTCATTCTCAGAGTAAGAGCTGTGCACTAAAATTAAAATACCATCCAATGCAAAATATGTGGAATTCCTTCCCTAAAGCTCTGACTCTAGTTAGATATAATACATGTCATACTTATAATGTGGAATCCCTTCCCTACAGCTCTGAGTGTAGTTAGATATAATACATGTCATACTTACAGACACACAGACACAAATGGAGTGCAATTGTCACATCTTAAATAATTTTGAAAAATGACTCTATTTACCAAATAATTATTCCCTTTGAATATGTCATTTTAACAGCATCTTGAGAGATAATTTCATATTTTTATTTTTTGCATGTGGAAATATACCTCAAATTTTATAATAAAATTAGAGCCGGGCAGGGTGGCTCAAGCCTGTAATCGCAGGACTTTGGGAGGCCGAGACGGGCGGATCACGAGGTCAGGAGATCGAGAACATCCTGGCTAACCCGGTGAAACCCCGTCTCTACTAAAAAATACAAAAAAACTAGCCGGGCGAGGTAGCGG